>NW_028117274.1:0-59372 GCF_964273445.1 Streptopelia decaocto | reverse complement strand
GAAGAATTGGGACAAAATTGGAAAATTTTTAAGGGACTTTGAAAAAATTTCAACTGGAATTTTAGCCATTTTTTTACATGAAATTGTAACATGTGGCCATGGATTTTGAAAATTCTAGAGAGAATTTTAAAAGCTTCAAGAGAATTTCAACAATTTTGAGAGGGATTTGAAAAGTTTCAATGGGAATGGGAAGAATTGGGACAAAAAATTGGAAAATTTTTAAGGGACTTTGAAAAAATTTCAACTGGAATTTTAGCCATTTTTTTACATGAAATTGTAAACATGTGGCCATGGATTTTGAAAATTCTAGAGAGAATTTTAAAAGCTTCAAGAGAATTTCAACAATTTTGAGAGGGATTTGAAAAGTTTCAATGGGAATGGGAAGAATTGGGACAAAAATTGGAAATTTTTAAGGGACTTTGAAAAATTTCAACTGGAATTTTAGCCATTTTTTGACGTGAAATTGTAAACATGTGGCCATGGATTTTGAAAATTCTAGAGAGAATTTTAAAAGCTTCAAGAGAATTTCAACAATTTTGAGAGGGATTTGAAAGTTTCAATGGGAATGGGAAGAATTGGGACAAAAATTGGAAAATTTTTCAGGGACTTTGAAAAAATTTCAACTGGAATTTTAGCAATTTTTTTACGTGAAATTGTAGACATGTGGACATGGATTTTGAAAATTCTAGAGAGAATTTTAAAAGCTTCAACAGAATTTCAACACTTTTGAGAGGGATTTGAAAAGTTTCAATGGGAATGGGAAGAATTGGGACAAAAATTGGAAAATTTTTAAGGGACTTTGAAAAATTTTCAACTGAAATTTTAAGCCATTTTGTTACGTGAAATTGTAAACATGTGGCCATGGATTTTGAAAATTCTAGAGAGAATTTTAAAAGCTTCAACAGAATTTCAACAATTTTGAGAGGGATTTGAAAAGTTTCAATGGGAATGGGAAGAATTGGGACAAAAATTGGAAAATTTTTAAGGGACTTTGAAAAATTTCAACTGGAATTTTAGCCATTTTTTGACGTGAAATTGTGAACATGTGGACATGGATTTTGAAAATTCTAGAGAGAATTTTAAAAGCTTCAACAGAATTTCAACAATTTTGAGAGGGATTTGAAAAGTTTCAATGGGAATGGGAAGAATTGGGACAAAAATTGGAAAATTTTTAAGGGACTTTGAAAAAATTTCGACTGGAATTTTAGCCATTTTTTGACGTGAAATTGTGAACATGTGGACATGGATTTTGAAAATTCTAGAGAGAATTTTAAAAGCTTCAACAGAATTTCAACACTTTTGAGAGGGATTTGAAAAGTTTCAATGGGAATGGGAAGAATTGGGACAAAAATTGGAAAATTTTTAAGGGACTTTGAAAAATTTCAACTGGAATTTTAGCCATTTTTTTGACGTGAAATTGTAAACATGTGGACATGGATTTTGAAAATTCTAGAGAGAATTTTAAAAGCTTCAAGAGAATTTCAACAATTTTGAGAGGGATTTGAAAAGTTTCAATGGGAATGGGAAGAATTGGGACAAAAATTGGAAAATTTTGAAGGACTTTGAAAAAATTTCAACTGGAATTTTAGCCATTTTTTGACGTGAAATTGTAAACATGTGGACAGGGATTTTGAAAATTCTAGAGAGAATTTTAAAAGCTTCAACAGAATTTCAACAATTTTGAGAGGGATTTGAAAAGTTTCAATGGGAATGGGAAGAATTGGGACAAAAATTGGAAAATTTTTAAGGGACTTTGAAAAAATTTCAACTGGAATTTTAGCCATTTTTTGACGTGAAATTGTAAACATGTGGCCATGGATTTTGAAAATTCTAGAGAGAATTTTAAAAGCTTCAAGAGAATTTCAACAATTTGGAGAGGGATTTGAAAAGTTTCAATGGGAATGGGAAGAATTGGGACAAAAATTGGAAAATTTTTAAGGGACTTTGAAAAAATTTCAACTGGAATTTTAGCCATTTTTGACGTGAAATTGTAAACATGTGGCCATGGATTTTGAAAATTCTAGAGAGAATTTTAAAAGCTTCAAGAGAATTTCAACAATTTTGATTTGAAAAGTTTCAATGGGAATGGGAAGAATTGGGACAAAAATTGGAAAATTTTTAAGGGACTTTGAAAAAATTTCAACTGGAATTTTAGCATTTTTTTGCATGAAATTGTAAACATGTGGACATGGATTTTGAAAATTCTAGAGAGAATTTTAAAAGCTTCAAGAGAATTTCAACAATTTTGAGAGGGATTTGAAAAGTTTCAATGGGAATGGGAAGAATTGGGACAAAAATTGGAAAATTTTTAAGGGACTTTGAAAAAATTTCAACTGGAATTTTAGCCATTTTTTGACGTGAAATTGTAAACATGTGGACATGGATTTGAAAATTCTAGAGAGAATTTTAAAAGCATCAACAGAATTTCAACAATTTTGAGAGGGATTTGAAAAGTTTCAATGGGAATGGGAAGAATTGGGACAAAAATTGGAAAATTTTTAAGGGACTTTGAAAAAATTTCAACTGGAATTTTAGCCATTTTTTTACATGAAATTGTAAACATGTGGCCATGGATTTTGAAAATTCTAGAGAGAATTTTAAAAGCTTCAAGAGAATTTCAACAATTTTGAGAGGGATTTGAAAAGTTTCAATGGGAATGGGAAGAATTGGGACAAAAATTGGAAAATTTTTAAGGGACTTTGAAAAAATTTCAACTGGAATTTTAGCCATTTTTTGACGTGAAATTGTAAACATGTGGCCATGGATTTTGAAAATTCTAGAGAGAATTTTAAAAGCTTCAAGAGAATTTCAACAATTTTGAGAGGGATTTGAAAAGTTTCAATGGGAATGGGAAGAATTGGGACAAAAATTGGAAAATTTTTAAGGGACTTTGAAAAAATTTCAACTGGAATTTTAGCAATTTTTTTACGTGAAATTGTAGACATGTGGACATGGATTTTGAAAATTCTAGAGAGAATTTTAAAAGCTTCAACAGAATTTCAACAATTTTGAGAGGGATTTGAAAAGTTTCAATGGGAATGGGAAGAATTGGGACAAAAATTGGAAAATTTTTAAGGGACTTTGAAAAATTTTCAACTGAAATTTTAGCCATTTTGTTACGTGAAATTGTAAACATGTGGCCATGGATTTTGAAAATTCTAGAGAGAATTTTAAAAGCTTCAACAGAATTTCAACAATTTTGAGAGGGATTTGAAAAGTTTCAATGGGAATGGGAAGAATTGGGACAAAAATTGGAAAATTTTTCAGGGACTTTGAAAAAATTTCAACTGGAATTTTAGCCATTTTTTTATGTGAAATTGTAAACATGTGGCCATGGATTTTGAAAATTCTAGAGAGAATTTTAAAAGCTTCAAGAGAATTTCAACAATTTGGAGAGGGATTTGAAAAGTTTCAATGGGAATGGGAAGAATTGGGACAAAAATTGGAAAATTTTTAAGGGACTTTGAAAAAATTTCAACTGGAATTTTAGCATTTTTTTTACGTGAAATTGTAAACATGTGGACATGGATTTTGAAAATTCTAGAGAGAATTTTAAAAGCTTCAAGAGAATTTCAACAATTTTGAGAGGGATTTGAAAAGTTTCAATGGGAATGGGAAGAATTGGGACAAAAATTGGAAAATTTTTAAGGGACTTTGAAAAAATTTCAACTGGAATTTTAGCAATTTTTTTATGTGAAATTGTAAACATGTTGCCATGGATTTTGAAAATTCTAGAGAGAATTTTAAAAGCTTTAACAGAATTTCTACAATTTTGAGAGGGATTTGAAAAGTTTCAATGGGAATGGGAAGAATTGGGACAAAAATTGGAAAATTTTTAAGGGACTTTGAAAAAATTTCAACTGGAATTTTAGCCATTTTTTGACGTGAAATTGTAAACATGTGGACATGGATTTTGAAAATTCTAGAGAGAATTTTAAAAGCTTCAACTGAATTTCAACACTTTTGAGAGGGATTTGAAAAGTTTCAATGGGAATGGGAAGAATTGGGACAAAAATTGGAAAATTTTTAAGGGACTTTGAAAAAATTTCAACTGGAATTTTAGCCATTTTGTTACGTGAAATTGTAAACATGTGGCCATGGATTTTGAAAATTCTAGAGAGAATTTTAAAAGCTTCAAGAGAATTTCAACAATTTTGAGAGGGATTTGAAAAGTTTCAATGGGAATGGGAAGAATTGGGACAAAAAATGGAAAATTTTTAAGGGACTTTGAAAAAATTTCAACTGGAATTTTAGCATTTTTTTTACGTGAAATTGTAAACATGTGGCCATGGATTTTGAAAATTCTAGAGAGAATTTAAAAGCTTCAACAGAATTTCAACAATTTTGAGAGGGATTTGAAAAGTTTCAATGGGAATGGGAAGAATTGGGACAAAAATTGGAAAATTTTTAAGGGACTTTGAAAAAATTTCAACTGGAATTTTAGCCATTTTTTTATGTGAAATTGTAAACATGTGGCCATGGATTTTGAAAATTCTAGAGAGAATTTTAAAAGCTTCAAGAGAATTTCAACAATTTTGAGAGGGATTTGAAAAGTTTCAATGGGAATGGGAAGAATTGGGACAAAAATTGGAAAATTTTTCAGGGACTTTGAAAAAATTTCAACTGGAATTTTAGCAATTTTTTTATGTGAAATTGTAAACATGTGGCCATGGATTTTGAAAATTCTAGAGAGAATTTTAAAAGCTTTAACAGAATTTCTACAATTTTGAGAGGGATTTGAAAAGTTTCAATGGGAATGGGAAGAATGGGGACAAAAATTGGAAAATTTTTAAGGGACTTTGAAAAAATTTCAACTGGAATTTTAGCATTTTTTTTACATGAAATTGTAAACATGTGGACATGGATTTTGAAAATTCTAGAGAGAATTTTAAAAGCTTCAAGAGAATTTCAACAATTTTGAGAGGGATTTGAAAAGTTTCAATGGGAATGGGAAGAATTGGGACAAAAATGGGAAAATTTTTAAGGGATTTTGAAAAAATTTCAACTGGAATTTTAGCAATTTTTTTACATGAAATTGTAAACATGTGGACATGGATTTTGAAAATTCTAGAGAGAATTTTAAAAGCTTCAAGAGAATTTCAACAATTTTGAGAGGGATTTGAAAAGTTTCAATGGGAATGGGAAGAATTGGGACAAAAATTGGAAAATTTTTAAGGGACTTTGAAAAAATTTCAACTGGAATTTTAGCCATTTTTTTTACGTGAAATTGTGAACATGTGGACATGGATTTTGAAAATTCTAGAGAGAATTTTAAAAGCTTCAAGAGAATTTCAACAATTTTGAGAGGGATTTGAAAAGTTTCAATGGGAATGGGAAGAATTGGGACAAAAATTGGAAAATTTTTAAGGGACTTTGAAAAAATTTCAACTGGAATTTTAGCCATTTTTTTACGTGAAATTGTAAACATGTGGACATGGATTTTGAAAATTCTAGAGAGAATTTTAAAAGCTTCAACAGAATTTCAACAATTTTGAGAGGGATTTGAAAAGTTGCAATGAGAATGGGAAGAATTGGGACAAAAATTGGAAAATTTTTAAGGGACTTTGAAAAAATTTCAACTGGAATTTTAGCCATTTTTTTATGTGAAATTGTAAACATGTGGCCATGGATTTTGAAAATTCTAGAGAGAATTTTAAAAGCTTCAAGAGAATTTCAACAATTTTGAGAGGGATTTGAAAAGTTTCAATGGGAATGGGAAGAATTGGGACAAAAATTGGAAAATTTTTAAGGGACTTTGAAAAAATTTCAACTGGAATTTTAGCAATTTTTTAATGTGAAATTGTAAACATGTGGCCATGGATTTTGAAAATTCTAGAGAGAATTTTAAAAGCTTTAACAGAATTTCTACAATTTTGAGAGGGATTTGAAAAGTTTCAATGGGAATGGGAAGAATGGGGACAAAAATTGGAAAATTTTTCAGGGACTTTGAAAAAATTTCAACTGGAATTTTAGCAATTTTTTGACGTGAAATTGTAAACATGTGGCCATGGATTTTGAAAATTCTAGAGAGAATTTTAAAAGCTTCAAGAGAATTTCAACAATTTTGAGAGGGATTTGAAAAGTTTCAATGGGAATGGGAAGAATTGGGACAAAAATTGGAAAATTTTTAAGGGACTTTGAAAAAATTTCAACTGGAATTTTAGCCATTTTTTTACGTGAAATTGTAAACATGTGGACATGGATTTTGAAAATTCTAGAGAGAATTTTAAAAGCTTCAAGAGAATTTCAACAATTTTGAGAGGGATTTGAAAAGTTTCAATGGGAATGGGAAGAATTGGGACAAAAAATGGAAAATTTTTAAGGGACTTTGAAAAAATTTCAACTGGAATTTTAGCATTTTTTTTACGTGAAATTGTAAACATGTGGCCATGGATTTTGAAAATTCTAGAGAGAATTTTAAAAGCTTCAACAGAATTTCAACAATTTTGAGAGGGATTTGAAAAGTTTCAATGGGAATGGGAAGAATTGGGACAAAAATTGGAAAATTTTTCAGGGACTTTGAAAAAATTTCAACTGGAATTTTAGCCATTTTTTTATGTGAAATTGTAAACATGTGGCCATGGATTTTGAAAATTCTAGAGAGAATTTTAAAAGCTTCAAGAGAATTTCAACAATTTGGAGAGGGATTTGAAAAGTTTCAATGGGAATGGGAAGAATTGGGACAAAAATTGGAAAATTTTTAAGGGACTTTGAAAAAATTTCAACTGGAATTTTAGCATTTTTTTTACGTGAAATTGTAAACATGTGGACATGGATTTTGAAAATTCTAGAGAGAATTTTAAAAGCTTCAAGAGAATTTCAACAATTTTGAGAGGGATTTGAAAAGTTTCAATGGGAATGGGAAGAATTGGGACAAAAATTGGAAAATGTTTAAGGGACTTTGAAAAAATTTCAACTGGAATTTTAGCAATTTTTTAATGTGAAATTGTAAACATGTTGCCATGGATTTTGAAAATTCTAGAGAGAATTTTAAAAGCTTTAACAGAATTTCTACAATTTTGAGAGGGATTTGAAAAGTTTCAATGGGAATGGGAAGAATTGGGACAAAAATTGGAAAATTTTTAAGGGACTTTGAAAAAATTTCAACTGGAATTTTAGCCATTTTTTGACGTGAAATTGTAAACATGTGGCCATGGATTTTGAAAATTCTAGAGAGAATTTTAAAAGCTTCAAGAGAATTTCAACACTTTTGAGAGGGATTTGAAAAGTTTCAATGGGAATGGGAAGAATTGGGACAAAAATTGGAAAATTTTTAAGGGACTTTGAAAAAATTTCAACTGGAATTTTAGCCATTTTTTTACATGAAATTGTAAACATGTGGCCATGGATTTTGAAAATTCTAGAGAGAATTTTAAAAGCTTCAACAGAATTTCAACAATTTTGAGAGGGATTTGAAAAGTTTCAATGGGAATGGGAAGAATTGGGACAAAAATTGGAAAATTTTTAAGGGACTTTGAAAAAATTTCAACTGGAATTTTAGCCATTTTTTGACGTGAAATTGTAAACATGTGGCCATGGATTTTGAAAATTCTAGAGAGAATTTTAAAAGCTTCAAGAGAATTTCAACAATTTTGAGAGGGATTTGAAAAGTTTCAATGGGAATGGGAAGAATTGGGACAAAAATTGGAAAATTTTTAAGGGACTTTGAAAAAATTTCAACTGGAATTTTAGCCATTTTTTGACGTGAAATTGTAAACATGTGGACATGGATTTTGAAAATTCTAGAGAGAATTTTAAAAGCTTCAACTGAATTTCAACAATTTTGAGAGGGATTTGAAAAGTTTCAATGGGAATGGGAAGAATTGGGACAAAAATTGGAAAATTTTTAAGGGACTTTGAAAAAATTTCAACTGGAATTTTAGCCATTTTTTGACGTGAAATTGTAAACATGTGGACATGGATTTTGAAAATTCTAGAGAGAATTTTAAAAGCTTCAACAGAATTTCAACAATTTTGAGAGGGATTTGAAAAGTTTCAATGGGAATGGGAAGAATTGGGACAAAAATTGGAAAATTTTTCAGGGACTTTGAAAAAATTTCAACTGGAATTTTAGCCATTTTTTGACGTGAAATTGTAAACATGTGGACATGGATTTTGAAAATTCTAGAGAGAATTTTAAAAGCTTCAAGAGAATTTCAACAATTTTGAGAGGGATTTGAAAAGTTTCAATGGGAATGGGAAGAATTGGGACAAAAAATGGAAAATTTTTAAGGGACTTTGAAAAAATTTCAACTGGAATTTTAGCATTTTTTTTACGTGAAATTGTAAACATGTGGCCATGGATTTTGAAAATTCTAGAGAGAATTTTAAAAGCTTCAACAGAATTTCAACAATTTTGAGAGGGATTTGAAAAGTTTCAATGGGAATGGGAAGAATTGGGACAAAAATTGGAAAATTTTTAAGGGACTTTGAAAAAATTTCAACTGGAATTTTAGCCATTTTTTTATGTGAAATTGTAAACATGTGGCCATGGATTTTGAAAATTCTAGAGAGAATTTTAAAAGCTTCAAGAGAATTTCAACAATTTTGAGAGGGATTTGAAAAGTTTCAATGGGAATGGGAAGAATTGGGACAAAAATTGGAAAATTTTTCAGGGACTTAGAAAAAATTTCAACTGGAATTTTAGCAATTTTTTTATGTGAAATTGTAAACATGTGGCCATGGATTTTGAAAATTCTAGAGAGAATTTTAAAAGCTTTAACAGAATTTCTACAATTTTGAGAGGGATTTGAAAAGTTTCAATGGGAATGGGAAGAATGGGGACAAAAATTGGAAAATTTTTAAGGGACTTTGAAAAAATTTCAACTGGAATTTTAGCATTTTTTTTACATGAAATTGTAAACATGTGGACATGGATTTTGAAAATTCTAGAGAGAATTTTAAAAGCTTCAAGAGAATTTCAACAATTTTGAGAGGGATTTGAAAAGTTTCAATGGGAATGGGAAGAATTGGGACAAAAATGGGAAAATTTTTAAGGGATTTTGAAAAAATTTCAACTGGAATTTTAGCAATTTTTTTACATGAAATTGTGAACATGTGGCCATGGATTTTGAAAATTCTAGAGAGAATTTTAAAAGCTTCAAGAGAATTTCAACAATTTTGAGAGGGATTTGAAAAGTTTCAATGGGAATGGGAAGAATTGGGACAAAAATTGGAAAATTTTTAAGGGACTTTGAAAAAATTTCAACTGGAATTTTAGCATTTTTTTTACGTGAAATTGTAAACATGTGGCCATGGATTTTGAAAATTCTAGAGAGAATTTTAAAAGCTTCAACAGAATTTCAACAATTTTGAGAGGGATTTGAAAAGTTTCAATGAGAATGGGAAGAATTGGGACAAAAATTGGAAAATTTTTAAGGGACTTTGAAAAAATTTCAACTGGAATTTTAGCCATTTTTTTATGTGAAATTGTAAACATGTGGCCATGGATTTTGAAAATTCTAGAGAGAATTTTAAAAGCTTCAAGAGAATTTCAACAATTTTGAGAGGGATTTGAAAAGTTTCAATGGGAATGGGAAGAATTGGGACAAAAATTGGAAAATTTTTAAGGGACTTTGAAAAAATTTCAACTGGAATTTTAGCAATTTTTTAATGTGAAATTGTAAACATGTGGCCATGGATTTTGAAAATTCTAGAGAGAATTTTAAAAGCTTTAACAGAATTTCTACAATTTTGAGAGGGATTTGAAAAGTTTCAATGGGAATGGGAAGAATGGGGACAAAAATTGGAAAATTTTTCAGGGACTTTGAAAAAATTTCAACTGGAATTTTAGCAATTTTTTGACGTGAAATTGTAAACATGTGGCCATGGATTTTGAAAATTCTAGAGAGAATTTTAAAAGCTTCAAGAGAATTTCAACAATTTTGAGAGGGATTTGAAAAGTTTCAATGGGAATGGGAAGAATTGGGACAAAAATTGGAAAATTTTTAAGGGACTTTGAAAAAATTTCAACTGGAATTTTAGCCATTTTTTGACGTGAAATTGTAAACATGTGGACATGGATTTTGAAAATTCTAGAGAGAATTTTAAAAGCTTCAAGAGAATTTCAACAATTTTGAGAGGGATTTGAAAAGTTGCAATGGGAATGGGAAGAATTGGAACAAAAAATGGAAAATTTTTAAGGGACTTTGAAAAAATTTCAACTGGAATTTTAGCATTTTTTTTACGTGAAATTGTAAACATGTGGCCATGGATTTTGAAAATTCTAGAGAGAATTTTAAAAGCTTCAAGAGAATTTCAACAATTTTGAGAGGGATTTGAAAAGTTTCAATGGGAATGGGAAGAATGGGGACAAAAATTGGAAAATTTTTAAGGGACTTTGAAAAAATTTCAACTGGAATTTTAGAATTTTTTTTACATGAAATTGTAAACATGTGGACATGGATTTTGAAAATTCTAGAGAGAATTTTAAAAGCTTCAAGAGAATTTCAACAATTTTGAGAGGGATTTGAAAAGTTTCAATGGGAATGGGAAGAATTGGGACAAAAATGGGAAAATTTTTAAGGGACTTTGAAAAAATTTCAACTGGAATTTTAGCAATTTTTTTACATGAAATTGTAAACATGTGGACATGGATTTTGAAAATTCTAGAGAGAATTTTAAAAGCTTCAAGAGAATTTCAACAATTTTGAGAGGGATTTGAAAAGTTTCAATGGGAATGGGAAGAATTGGGACAAAAATTGGAAAATTTTTAAGGGACTTTGAAAAAATTTCAACTGGAATTTTAGCCATTTTTTTTACGTGAAATTGTGAACATGTGGACATGGATTTTGAAAATTCTAGAGAGAATTTTAAAAGCTTCAAGAGAATTTCAACAATTTTGAGAGGGATTTGAAAAGTTTCAATGGGAATGGGAAGAATTGGGACAAAAACTGGAAAATTTTTAAGGGACTTTGAAAAAATTTCAACTGGAATTTTAGCATTTTTTTTACGTGAAATTGTAAACATGTGGCCATGGATTTTGAAAATTCTAGAGAGAATTTTAAAAGCTTCAAGAGAATTTCAACAATTTTGAGAGGGATTTGAAAAGTTTCAATGAGAATGGGAAGAATTGGGACAAAAATTGGAAAATTTTTAAGGGACTTTGAAAAAATTTCAACTGGAATTTTAGCCATTTTTTGACGTGAAATTGTAAACATGTGGCCATGGATTTTGAAAATTCTAGAGAGAATTTTAAAAGCTTCAAGAGAATTTCAACAATTTTGAGAGGGATTTGAAAAGTTTCAATGGGAATGGGAAGAATTGGGACAAAAATTGGAAAATTTTTAAGGGACTTTGAAAAAATTTCAACTGGAATTTTAGCAATTTTTTTATGTGAAATTGTAAACATGTGGCCATGGATTTTGAAAATTCTAGAGAGAATTTTAAAAGCTTCAACAGAATTTCAACACTTTTGAGAGGGATTTGAAAAGTTTCAATGGGAATGGGAAGAATTGGGACAAAAATTGGAAAATTTTTCAGGGACTTTGAAAAAATTTCAACTGGAATTTTAGCAATTTTTTTATGTGAAATTGTAAACATGTGGCCATGGATTTTGAAAATTCTAGAGAGAATTTTAAAAGCTTCAAGAGAATTTCAACAATTTTGAGAGGGATTTGAAAAGTTTCAATGGGAATGGGAAGAATTGGGACAAAAATTGGAAAATTTTTAAGGGACTTTGAAAAAATTTCAACTGGAATTTTAGCCATTTTTTTACGTGAAATTGTAAACATGTGGACATGGATTTTGAAAATTCTAGAGAGAATTTTAAAAGCTTCAAGAGAATTTCAACAATTTGGAGAGGGATTTGAAAAGTTGCAATGGGAATGGGAAGAATTGGGACAAAAATTGGAAAATTTTTAAGGGACTTTGAAAAAATTTCAACTGGAATTTTAGCATTTTTTTTACGTGAAATTGTAAACATGTGGACATGGATTTTGAAAATTCTAGAGAGAATTTTAAAAGCTTCAAGAGAATTTCAACAATTTTGAGAGGGATTTGAAAAGTTTCAATGGGAATGGGAAGAATTGGGACAAAAATTGGAAAATGTTTAAGGGACTTTGAAAAAATTTCAACTGGAATTTTAGCAATTTTTTAATGTGAAATTGTAAACATGTTGCCATGGATTTTGAAAATTCTAGAGAGAATTTTAAAAGCTTTAACAGAATTTCTACAATTTTGAGAGGGATTTGAAAAGTTTCAATGGGAATGGGAAGAATTGGGACAAAAATTGGAAAATTTTTCAGGGACTTTGAAAAAATTTCAACTGGAATTTTAGCCATTTTTTGACGTGAAATTGTAAACATGTGGACATGGATTTTGAAAATTCTAGAGAGAATTTTAAAAGCTTCAAGAGAATTTCAACAATTTTGAGAGGGATTTGAAAAGTTTCAATGGGAATGGGAAGAATTGGGACAAAAAATGGAAAATTTTTAAGGGACTTTGAAAAAATTTCAACTGGAATTTTAGCATTTTTTTTACGTGAAATTGTAAACATGTGGCCATGGATTTTGAAAATTCTAGAGAGAATTTTAAAAGCTTCAACAGAATTTCAACAATTTTGAGAGGGATTTGAAAAGTTTCAATGGGAATGGGAAGAATTGGGACAAAAATTGGAAAATTTTTAAGGGACTTTGAAAAAATTTCAACTGGAATTTTAGCCATTTTTTTATGTGAAATTGTAAACATGTGGCCATGGATTTTGAAAATTCTAGAGAGAATTTTAAAAGCTTCAAGAGAATTTCAACAATTTTGAGAGGGATTTGAAAAGTTTCAATGGGAATGGGAAGAATTGGGACAAAAATTGGAAAATTTTTCAGGGACTTAGAAAAAATTTCAACTGGAATTTTAGCCATTTTTTGACGTGAAATTGTAAACATGTGGCCATGGATTTTGAAAATTCTAGAGAGAATTTTAAAAGCTTTAACAGAATTTCTACAATTTTGAGAGGGATTTGAAAAGTTTCAATGGGAATGGGAAGAATGGGGACAAAAATTGGAAAATTTTTAAGGGACTTTGAAAAAATTTCAACTGGAATTTTAGCATTTTTTTTACATGAAATTGTAAACATGTGGACATGGATTTTGAAAATTCTAGAGAGAATTTTAAAAGCTTCAAGAGAATTTCAACAATTTTGAGAGGGATTTGAAAAGTTTCAATGGGAATGGGAAGAATTGGGACAAAAATGGGAAAATTTTTAAGGGATTTTGAAAAAATTTCAACTGGAATTTTAGCAATTTTTTTACATGAAATTGTGAACATGTGGCCATGGATTTTGAAAATTCTAGAGAGAATTTTAAAAGCTTCAAGAGAATTTCAACAATTTTGAGAGGGATTTGAAAAGTTTCAATGGGAATGGGAAGAATTGGGACAAAAATTGGAAAATTTTTAAGGGACTTTGAAAAAATTTCAACTGGAATTTTAGCATTTTTTTTACGTGAAATTGTAAACATGTGGCCATGGATTTTGAAAATTCTAGAGAGAATTTTAAAAGCTTCAACAGAATTTCAACAATTTTGAGAGGGATTTGAAAAGTTTCAATGAGAATGGGAAGAATTGGGACAAAAATTGGAAAATTTTTAAGGGACTTTGAAAAAATTTCAACTGGAATTTTAGCCATTTTTTTATGTGAAATTGTAAACATGTGGCCATGGATTTTGAAAATTCTAGAGAGAATTTTAAAAGCTTCAAGAGAATTTCAACAATTTTGAGAGGGATTTGAAAAGTTTCAATGGGAATGGGAAGAATTGGGACAAAAATTGGAAAATTTTTAAGGGACTTTGAAAAAATTTCAACTGGAATTTTAGCAATTTTTTAATGTGAAATTGTAAACATGTGGCCATGGATTTTGAAAATTCTAGAGAGAATTTTAAAAGCTTTAACAGAATTTCTACAATTTTGAGAGGGATTTGAAAAGTTTCAATGGGAATGGGAAGAATGGGGACAAAAATTGGAAAATTTTTCAGGGACTTTGAAAAAATTTCAACTGGAATTTTAGCAATTTTTTGACGTGAAATTGTAAACATGTGGCCATGGATTTTGAAAATTCTAGAGAGAATTTTAAAAGCTTCAAGAGAATTTCAACAATTTTGAGAGGGATTTGAAAAGTTTCAATGGGAATGGGAAGAATTGGGACAAAAATTGGAAAATTTTTAAGGGACTTTGAAAAAATTTCAACTGGAATTTTAGCCATTTTTTGACGTGAAATTGTAAACATGTGGACATGGATTTTGAAAATTCTAGAGAGAATTTTAAAAGCTTCAAGAGAATTTCAACAATTTTGAGAGGGATTTGAAAAGTTGCAATGGGAATGGGAAGAATTGGAACAAAAAATGGAAAATTTTTAAGGGACTTTGAAAAAATTTCAACTGGAATTTTAGCATTTTTTTTACGTGAAATTGTAAACATGTGGCCATGGATTTTGAAAATTCTAGAGAGAATTTTAAAAGCTTCAAGAGAATTTCAACAATTTTGAGAGGGATTTGAAAAGTTTCAATGGGAATGGGAAGAATGGGGACAAAAATTGGAAAATTTTTAAGGGACTTTGAAAAAATTTCAACTGGAATTTTAGAATTTTTTTTACATGAAATTGTAAACATGTGGACATGGATTTTGAAAATTCTAGAGAGAATTTTAAAAGCTTCAAGAGAATTTCAACAATTTTGAGAGGGATTTGAAAAGTTTCAATGGGAATGGGAAGAATTGGGACAAAAATGGGAAAATTTTTAAGGGACTTTGAAAAAATTTCAACTGGAATTTTAGCAATTTTTTTACATGAAATTGTAAACATGTGGACATGGATTTTGAAAATTCTAGAGAGAATTTTAAAAGCTTCAAGAGAATTTCAACAATTTTGAGAGGGATTTGAAAAGTTTCAATGGGAATGGGAAGAATTGGGACAAAAATTGGAAAATTTTTAAGGGACTTTGAAAAAATTTCAACTGGAATTTTAGCCATTTTTTTTACGTGAAATTGTGAACATGTGGACATGGATTTTGAAAATTCTAGAGAGAATTTTAAAAGCTTCAAGAGAATTTCAACAATTTTGAGAGGGATTTGAAAAGTTTCAATGGGAATGGGAAGAATTGGGACAAAAACTGGAAAATTTTTAAGGGACTTTGAAAAAATTTCAACTGGAATTTTAGCATTTTTTTTACGTGAAATTGTAAACATGTGGCCATGGATTTTGAAAATTCTAGAGAGAATTTTAAAAGCTTCAAGAGAATTTCAACAATTTTGAGAGGGATTTGAAAAGTTTCAATGAGAATGGGAAGAATTGGGACAAAAATTGGAAAATTTTTAAGGGACTTTGAAAAAATTTCAACTGGAATTTTAGCCATTTTTTGACGTGAAATTGTAAACATGTGGCCATGGATTTTGAAAATTCTAGAGAGAATTTTAAAAGCTTCAAGAGAATTTCAACAATTTTGAGAGGGATTTGAAAAGTTTCAATGGGAATGGGAAGAATTGGGACAAAAATTGGAAAATTTTTAAGGGACTTTGAAAAAATTTCAACTGGAATTTTAGCAATTTTTTTATGTGAAATTGTAAACATGTGGCCATGGATTTTGAAAATTCTAGAGAGAATTTTAAAAGCTTCAACAGAATTTCAACACTTTTGAGAGGGATTTGAAAAGTTTCAATGGGAATGGGAAGAATTGGGACAAAAATTGGAAAATTTTTCAGGGACTTTGAAAAAATTTCAACTGGAATTTTAGCAATTTTTTTATGTGAAATTGTAAACATGTGGCCATGGATTTTGAAAATTCTAGAGAGAATTTTAAAAGCTTCAAGAGAATTTCAACAATTTTGAGAGGGATTTGAAAAGTTTCAATGGGAATGGGAAGAATTGGGACAAAAATTGGAAAATTTTTAAGGGACTTTGAAAAAATTTCAACTGGAATTTTAGCCATTTTTTTACGTGAAATTGTAAACATGTGGACATGGATTTTGAAAATTCTAGAGAGAATTTTAAAAGCTTCAAGAGAATTTCAACAATTTTGAGAGGGATTTGAAAAGTTGCAATGGGAATGGGAAGAATTGGGACAAAAAATGGAAAATTTTTAAGGGACTTTGAAAAAATTTCAACTGGAATTTTAGCATTTTTTTTACGTGAAATTGTAAACATGTGGCCATGGATTTTGAAAATTCTAGAGAGAATTTTAAAAGCTTTAACAGAATTTCTACAATTTTGAGAGGGATTTGAAAAGTTTCAATGGGAATGGGAAGAATGGGGACAAAAATTGGAAAATTTTTAAGGGACTTTGAAAAAATTTCAACTGGAATTTTAGCATTTTTTTTACATGAAATTGTAAACATGTGGACATGGATTTTGAAAATTCTAGAGAGAATTTTAAAAGCTTCAAGAGAATTTCAACAATTTTGAGAGGGATTTGAAAAGTTTCAATGGGAATGGGAAGAATTGGGACAAAAATGGGAAAATTTTTAAGGGACTTTGAAAAAATTTCAACTGGAATTTTAGCAATTTTTTTACATGAAATTGTAAACATGTGGACATGGATTTTGAAAATTCTAGAGAGAATTTTAAAAGCTTCAAGAGAATTTCAACAATTTTGAGAGGGATTTGAAAAGTTTCAATGGGAATGGGAAGAATTGGGACAAAAATTGGAAAATTTTTAAGGGACTTTGAAAAAATTTCAACTGGAATTTTAGCCATTTTTTTTACGTGAAATTGTGAACATGTGGACATGGATTTTGAAAATTCTAGAGAGAATTTTAAAAGCTTCAAGAGAATTTCAACAATTTTGAGAGGGATTTGAAAAGTTTCAATGGGAATGGGAAGAATTGGGACAAAAAATGGAAAATTTTTAAGGGACTTTGAAAAAATTTCAACTGGAATTTTAGCATTTTTTTTACGTGAAATTGTAAACATGTGGCCATGGATTTTGAAAATTCTAGAGAGAATTTTAAAAGCTTCAACAGAATTTCAACAATTTTGAGAGGGATTTGAAAAGTTTCAATGAGAATGGGAAGAATTGGGACAAAAATTGGAAAATTTTTAAGGGACTTTGAAAAAATTTCAACTGGAATTTTAGCCATTTTTTGACGTGAAATTGTAAACATGTGGCCATGGATTTTGAAAATTCTAGAGAGAATTTTAAAAGCTTCAAGAGAATTTCAACAATTTTGAGAGGGATTTGAAAAGTTTCAATGGGAATGGGAAGAATTGGGACAAAAATTGGAAAATTTTTAAGGGACTTTGAAAAAATTTCAACTGGAATTTTAGCAATTTTTTTATGTGAAATTGTAAACATGTGGCCATGGATTTTGAAAATTCTAGAGAGAATTTTAAAAGCTTTAACAGAATTTCTACAATTTTGAGAGGGATTTGAAAAGTTTCAATGGGAATGGGAAGAATGGGGACAAAAATTGGAAAATTTTTCAGGGACTTTGAAAAAATTTCAACTGGAATTTTAGCAATTTTTTTATGTGAAATTGTAAACATGTGGCCATGGATTTTGAAAATTCTAGAGAGAATTTTAAAAGCTTCAAGAGAATTTCAACAATTTTGAGAGGGATTTGAAAAGTTTCAATGGGAATGGGAAGAATTGGGACAAAAATTGGAAAATTTTTAAGGGACTTTGAAAAAATTTCAACTGGAATTTTTGCCATTTTTTTACGTGAAATTGTGAACATGTGGCCATGGATTTTGAAAATTCTAGAGAGAATTTTAAAAGCTTCAAGAGAATTTCAACAATTTTGAGAGGGATTTGAAAAGTTGCAATGGGAATGGGAAGAATTGGGACAAAAAATGGAAAATTTTTAAGGGACTTTGAAAAAATTTCAACTGGAATTTTAGCATTTTTTTTACGTGAAATTGTAAACATGTGGCCATGGATTTTGAAAATTCAAGAGAGAATTTTAAAAGCTTCAACAGAATTTCAACAATTTTGAGAGGGATTTGAAAAGTTTCAATGGGAATGGGAAGAATTGGGACAAAAATTGGAAAATTTTTAAGGGACTTTGAAAAAATTTCAACTGGAATTTTAGCAATTTTTTTATGTGAAATTGTAAACATGTGGCCATGGATTTTGAAAATTCTAGAGAGAATTTTAAAAGCTTCAAGAGAATTTCAAGAATTTTGAGAGGGATTTGAAAAGTTTCAATGGGAATGGGAAGAATTGGGACAAAAATTGGAAAATTTTTAAGGGACTTTGAAAAAATTTCAACTGGAATTTTAGCCATTTTTTGATGTGAAATTGTAAACATGTGGCCATGGATTTTGAAAATTCTAGAGAGAATTTTAAAAGCTTTAACAGAATTTCTACAATTTTGAGAGGGATTTGAAAAGTTTCAATGGGAATGGGAAGAATGGGGACAAAAATTGGAAAATTTTTCAGGGACTTTGAAAAAATTTCAACTGGAATTTTAGCAATTTTTTTATGTGAAATTGTAAACATGTGGCCATGGATTTTGAAAATTCTAGAGAGAATTTTAAAAGCTTCAAGAGAATTTCAACAATTTTGAGAGGGATTTGAAAAGTTTCAATGGGAATGGGAAGAATTGGGACAAAAATTGGAAAATTTTTAAGGGACTTTGAAAAAATTTCAACTGGAATTTTAGCCATTTTTTGACGTGAAATTGTAAACATGTTGAAGTGGATTTTGAAAATTCTAGAGAGAATTTTAAAAGCATCAACAGAATTTCAACAATTTTGAGAGGGATTTGAAAAGTTTCAATGGGAATGGGAAGAATTGGGACAAAAACTGGAAAATTTTTAAGGGACTTTGAAAAAATTTCAACTGGAATTTTAGCCATTTTGTTACGTGAAATTGTAAACATGTGGACATGGATTTTGAAAATTCTAGAGAGAATTTTAAAAGCTTCAAGAGAATTTCAACAATTTTGAGAGGGATTTGAAAAGTTTCAATGGGAATGGGAAGAATTGGGACAAAAATTGGAAAATTTTTAAGGGACTTTGAAAAAATTTCAACTGGAATTTTAGCCATTTTTTGACGTGAAATTGTAAACATGTGGCCATGGATTTTGAAAATTCTAGAGAGAATTTTAAAAGCTTCAAGAGAATTTCAACAATTTTGAGAGGGATTTGAAAAGTTTCAATGGGAATGGGAAGAATTGGGACAAAAATTGGAAAATTTTTAAGGGACTTTGAAAAAATTTCAACTGGAATTTTAGCCATTTTGTTACGTGAAATTGTAAACATGTGGACATGGATTTTGAAAATTCTAGAGAGAATTTTAAAAGCTTCAAGAGAATTTCAACAATTTTGAGAGGGATTTGAAAAGTTTCAATGGGAATGGGAAGAATTGGGACAAAAATTGGAAAATTTTTAAGGGACTTTGAAAAAATTTCAACTGGAATTTTAGCCATTTTTTGACGTGAAATTGTAAACATGTGGCCATGGATTTTGAAAATTCTAGAGAGAATTTTAAAAGCTTCAAGAGAATTTCAACAATTTTGAGAGGGATTTGAAAAGTTTCAATGGGAATGGGAAGAATTGGGACAAAAATTGGAAAATTTTTAAGGGACTTTGAAAAAATTTCAACTGGAATTTTAGCCATTTTGTTACGTGAAATTGTAAACATGTGGACATGGATTTTGAAAATTCTAGAGAGAATTTTAAAAGCTTCAAGAGAATTTCAACAATTTTGAGAGGGATTTGAAAAGTTTCAATGGGAATGGGAAGAATTGGGACAAAAATTGGAAAATTTTTAAGGGACTTTGAAAAAATTTCAACTGGAATTTTAGCCATTTTTTGACGTGAAATTGTAAACATGTGGCCATGGATTTTGAAAATTCTAGAGAGAATTTTAAAAGCTTCAAGAGAATTTCAACAATTTTGAGAGGGATTTGAAAAGTTTCAATGGGAATGGGAAGAATTGGGACAAAAATTGGAAAATTTTTAAGGGACTTTGAAAAAATTTCAACTGGAATTTTAGCCATTTTGTTACGTGAAATTGTAAACATGTGGACATGGATTTTGAAAATTCTAGAGAGAATTTTAAAAGCTTCAAGAGAATTTCAACAATTTTGAGAGGGATTTGAAGAGTTTCAATGGGAATGGGAAGAATTGGGACAAAAATTGGAAAATTTTTAAGGGACTTTGAAAAAATTTCAACTGGAATTTTAGCCATTTTTTGACGTGAAATTGTAAACATGTGGCCATGGATTTTGAAAATTCTAGAGAGAATTTTAAAAGCTTCAAGAGAATTTCAACAATTTTGAGAGGGATTTGAAAAGTTTCAATGGGAATGGGAAGAATTGGGACAAAAATTGGAAAATTTTTAAGGGACTTTGAAAAAATTTCAACTGGAATTTTAGCAATTTTTTGACGTGAAATTGTAAACATGTGGACATGGATTTTGAAAATTCTAGAGAGAATTTTAAAAGCTTCAAGAGAATTTCAACAATTTTGAGAGGGATTTGAAAAGTTTCAATGGGAATGGGAAGAATTGGGACAAAAATTGGAAAATTTTTAAGGGACTTTGAAAAAATTTCAACTGGAATTTTAGCCATTTTTTTACGTGAAATTGTAAACATGTGGCCATGGATTTTGAAAATTCTAGAGAGAATTTTAAAAGCTTCAAGAGAATTTCAACAATTTTGAGAGGGATTTGAAAAGTTTCAATGGGAATGGGAAGAATTGGGACAAAAATTGGAAAATTTTTAAGGGACTTTGAAAAAATTTCAACTGGAATTTTAGCCATTTTTTGACGTGAAATTGTAAACATGTGGACATGGATTTTGAAAATTCTAGAGAGAATTTTAAAAGCTTCAACAGAATTTCAACAATTTTGAGAGGGATTTGAAAAGTTTCAATGGGAATGGGAAGAATTGGGACAAAAATTGGAAAATTTTTCAGGGACTTTGAAAAAATTTCAACTGGAATTTTAGCAATTTTTTTATGTGAAATTGTAAACATGTGGCCATGGATTTTGAAAATTCTAGAGAGAATTTTAAAAGCTTCAAGAGAATTTCAACAATTTTGAGAGGGATTTGAAAAGTTTCAATGGGAATGGGAAGAATTGGGACAAAAATTGGAAAATTTTTAAGGGACTTTGAAAAAATTTCAACTGGAATTTTAGCCATTTTTTGACGTGAAATTGTAAACATGTTGAAGTGGATTTTGAAAATTCTAGAGAGAATTTTAAAAGCTTCAAGAGAATTTCAACAATTTTGAGAGGGATTTGAAAAGTTTCAATGGGAATGGGAAGAATTGGGACAAAAATTGGAAAATTTTTAAGGGACTTTGAAAAAATTTCAACTGGAATTTTAGCCATTTTTTTACGTGAAATTGTAAACATGTGGCCATGGATTTTGAAAATTCTAGAGAGAATTTTAAAAGCTTTAACAGAATTTCTACAATTTTGAGAGGGATTTGAAAAGTTTCAATGGGAATGGGAAGAATTGGGACAAAAATTGGAAAACTTTTAAGGGACTTTGAAAAAATTTCAACTGGAATTTTAGCAATTTTTTTATGTGAAATTGTAAACATGTGGACATGGATTTTGAAAATTCTAGAGAGAATTTTAAAAGCTTCAAGAGAATTTCAAGAATTTTGAGAGGGATTTGAAAAGTTTCAATGGGAATGGGAAGAATTGGGACAAAAATTGGAAAATTTTTAAGGGACTTTGAAAAAATTTCAACTGGAATTTTAGCCATTTTTTGACGTGAAATTGTAAACATGTGGCCATGGATTTTGAAAATTCTAGAGAGAATTTTAAAAGCTTCAAGAGAATTTCAACAATTTTGAGAGGGATTTGAAAAGTTGCAATGGGAATGGGAAGAATTGGGACAAAAAATGGAAAATTTTTAAGGGACTTTGAAAAAATTTCAACTGGAATTTTAGCATTTTTTTTACGTGAAATTGTAGACATGTGGACATGGATTTTGAAAATTCTAGAGAGAATTTTAAAAGCTTCAAGAGAATTTCAACAATTTTGAGAGGGATTTGAAAAGTTTCAATGAGAATGGGAAGAATTGGGACAAAAATTGGAAAATTTTTAAGGGACTGAAAAAATTTCAACTGGAATTTTAGCCATTTTTTTATGTGAAATTGTAAACATGTGGCCATGGATTTTGAAAATTCTAGAGAGAATTTTAAAAGCTTCAAGAGAATTTCAAGAATTTTGAGAGGGATTTGAAAAGTTTCAATGGGAATGGGAAGAATTGGGACAAAAATTGGAAAATTTTTCAGGGACTTTGAAAAAATTTCAACTGGAATTTTAGCAATTTTTTTATGTGAAATTGTAAACATGTGGCCATGGATTTTGAAAATTCTAGAGAGAATTTTAAAAGCTTTAACAGAATTTCTACAATTTTGAGAGGGATTTGAAAAGTTTCAATGGGAATGGGAAGAATGGGGACAAAAATTGGAAAATTTTTCAGGGACTTTGAAAAAATTTCAACTGGAATTTTAGCCATTTTTTTATGTGAAATTGTAAACATGTGGCCATGGATTTTGAAAATTCTAGAGAGAATTTTAAAAGCTTCAAGAGAATTTCAACAATTTTGAGAGGGATTTGAAAAGTTTCAATGGGAATGGGAAGAATTGGGACAAAAATTGGAAAATTTTTAAGGGACTTTGAAAAAATTTCAACTGGAATTTTAGCCATTTTTTGACGTGAAATTGTAAACATGTGGCCATGGATTTTGAAAATTCTAGAGAGAATTTTAAAAGCATCAACAGAATTTCAACAATTTTGAGAGGGATTTGAAAAGTTTCAATGGGAATGGGAAGAATTGGGACAAAAATTGGAAATTTTTTAAGGGACTTCGAAAAAATTTCAACTGGAATTTTAGCCATTTTTTGACGTGAAATTGTAAACATGTGGACATGGATTTTGAAAATTCTAGAGAGAATTTTAAAAGCTTCAAGAGAATTTCAACAATTTTGAGAGGGATTTGAAAAGTTTCAATGGGAATGGGAAGAATTGGGACAAAAATTGGAAAATTTTTAAGGGACTTTGAAAAAATTTCAACTGGAATTTTAGCCATTTTTTGACGTGAAATTGTAAACATGTGGCCATGGATTTTGAAAATTCTAGAGAGAATTTTAAAAGCTTCAAGAGAATTTCAACAATTTTGAGAGGGATTTGAAAAGTTTCAATGGGAATGGGAAGAATTGGGACAAAAATTGGAAAATTTTTAAGGGACTTTGAAAAAATTTCAACTGGAATTTTAGCCATTTTGTTACGTGAAATTGTAAACATGTGGACATGGATTTTGAAAATTCTAGAGAGAATTTTAAAAGCTTCAAGAGAATTTCAACAATTTTGAGAGGGATTTGAAAAGTTTCAATGGGAATGGGAAGAATTGGGACAAAAATTGGAAAATTTTTAAGGGACTTTGAAAAAATTTCAACTGGAATTTTAGCCATTTTTTGACGTGAAATTGTAAACATGTGGCCATGGATTTTGAAAATTCTAGAGAGAATTTTTAAAGCTTCAAGAGAATTTCAACAATTTTGAGAGGGATTTGAAAAGTTTCAATGGGAATGGGAAGAATTGGGACAAAAATGGGAAAATTTTTAAGGGACTTTGAAAAAATTTCAACTGGAATTTTAGCCATTTTTTGACGTGAAATTGTAAACATGTGGCCATGGATTTTGAAAATTCTAGAGAGAATTTTAAAAGCTTCAAGAGAATTTCAACAATTTTGAGAGGGATTTGAAAAGTTTCAATGGGAATGGGAAGAATGGGGACAAAAATTGGAAAATTTTTCAGGGACTTTGAAAAAATTTCAACTGGAATTTTAGCCATTTTGTTACGTGAAATTGTAAACATGTGGACATGGATTTTGAAAATTCTAGAGAGAATTTTAAAAGCTTCAAGAGAATTTCAACAATTTTGAGAGGGATTTGAAAAGTTTCAATGGGAATGGGAAGAATTGGGACAAAAATTGGAAAATTTTTAAGGGACTTTGAAAAAATTTCAACTGGAATTTTAGCCATTTTTTGACGTGAAATTGTAAACATGTGGCCATGGATTTTGAAAATTCTAGAGAGAATTTTAAAAGCTTCAAGAGAATTTCAACAATTTTGAGAGGGATTTGAAAAGTTTCAATGGGAATGGGAAGAATTGGGACAAAAATTGGAAAATTTTTAAGGGACTTTGAAAAAATTTCAACTGGAATTTTAGCCATTTTGTTACGTGAAATTGTAAACATGTGGACATGGATTTTGAAAATTCTAGAGAGAATTTTAAAAGCTTCAAGAGAATTTCAACAATTTTGAGAGGGATTTGAAAAGTTTCAATGGGAATGGGAAGAATTGGGACAAAAATTGGAAAATTTTGAAGGGACTTTGAAAAAATTTCAACTGGAATTTTAGCCATTTTTTGACGTGAAATTGTAAACATGTGGCCATGGATTTTGAAAATTCTAGAGAGAATTTTAAAAGCTTCAAGAGAATTTCAACAATTTTGAGAGGGATTTGAAAAGTTTCAATGGGAATGGGAAGAATTGGGACAAAAATTGGAAAATTTTTAAGGGACTTTGAAAAAATTTCAACTGGAATTTTAGCCATTTTGTTACGTGAAATTGTAAACATGTGGACATGGATTTTGAAAATTCTAGAGAGAATTTTAAAAGCTTCAAGAGAATTTCAACAATTTTGAGAGGGATTTGAAAAGTTTCAATGGGAATGGGAAGAATTGGGACAAAAATTGGAAAATTTTTAAGGGACTTTGAAAAAATTTCAACTGGAATTTTAGCCATTTTTTGACGTGAAATTGTAAACATGTGGCCATGGATTTTGAAAATTCTAGAGAGAATTTTAAAAGCTTCAAGAGAATTTCAACAATTTTGAGAGGGATTTGAAAAGTTTCAATGGGAATGGGAAGAATTGGGACAAAAATTGGAAAATTTTTAAGGGACTTTGAAAAAATTTCAACTGGAATTTTAGCCATTTTGTTACGTGAAATTGTAAACATGTGGACATGGATTTTGAAAATTCTAGAGAGAATTTTAAAAGCTTCAAGAGAATTTCAACAATTTTGAGAGGGATTTGAAAAGTTTCAATGGGAATGGGAAGAATTGGGACAAAAATTGGAAAATTTTTAAGGGACTTTGAAAAAATTTCAACTGGAATTTTAGCCATTTTTTGACGTGAAATTGTAAACATGTTGAAGTGGATTTTGAAAATTCTAGAGAGAATTTTAAAAGCTTCAACAGAATTTCAACAATTTTGAGAGGGATTTGAAAAGTTTCAATGGGAATGGGAAGAATTGGGACAAAAATTGGAAAATTTTTAAGGGACTTTGAAAAAATTTCAACTGGAATTTTAGCCATTTTTTATGTGAAATTGTAAACATGTGGCCATGGATTTTGAAAATTCTAGAGAGAATTTTAAAAGCTTCAAGAGAATTTCAACAATTTTGAGAGGGATTTGAAAAGTTTCAATGGGAATGGGAAGAATTGGGACAAAAATTGGAAAATTTTTAAGGGACTTTGAAAAAATTTCAACTGGAATTTTAGCCATTTTTTGACGTGAAATTGTAAACATGTGGCCATGGATTTTGAAAATTCTAGAGAGAATTTTAAAAGCATCAACAGAATTTCAACAATTTTGAGAGGGATTTGAAAAGTTTCAATGGGAATGGGAAGAATTGGGACAAAAATTGGAAATTTTTTAAGGGACTTCGAAAAAATTTCAACTGGAATTTTAGCCATTTTTTGACGTGAAATTGTAAACATGTGGACATGGATTTTGAAAATTCTAGAGAGAATTTTAAAAGCTTCAAGAGAATTTCAACAATTTTGAGAGGGATTTGAAAAGTTTCAATGGGAATGGGAAGAATTGGGACAAAAATTGGAAAATTTTTAAGGGACTTTGAAAAAATTTCAACTGGAATTTTAGCCATTTTTTGACGTGAAATTGTAAACATGTGGCCATGGATTTTGAAAATTCTAGAGAGAATTTTAAAAGCTTCAAGAGAATTTCAACAATTTTGAGAGGGATTTGAAAAGTTTCAATGGGAATGGGAAGAATTGGGACAAAAATTGGAAAATTTTTAAGGGACTTTGAAAAAATTTCAACTGGAATTTTAGCCATTTTGTTACGTGAAATTGTAAACATGTGGACATGGATTTTGAAAATTCTAGAGAGAATTTTAAAAGCTTCAAGAGAATTTCAACAATTTTGAGAGGGATTTGAAAAGTTTCAATGGGAATGGGAAGAATTGGGACAAAAATTGGAAAATTTTTAAGGGACTTTGAAAAAATTTCAACTGGAATTTTAGCCATTTTTTGACGTGAAATTGTAAACATGTGGCCATGGATTTTGAAAATTCTAGAGAGAATTTTTAAAGCTTCAAGAGAATTTCAACAATTTTGAGAGGGATTTGAAAAGTTTCAATGGGAATGGGAAGAATTGGGACAAAAATGGGAAAATTTTTAAGGGACTTTGAAAAAATTTCAACTGGAATTTTAGCCATTTTTTGACGTGAAATTGTAAACATGTGGACATGGATTTTGAAAATTCTAGAGAGAATTTTAAAAGCTTCAAGAGAATTTCAACAATTTTGAGAGGGATTTGAAAAGTTTCAATGGGAATGGGAAGAATTGGGACAAAAATTGGAAAATTTTTAAGGGACTTTGAAAAAATTTCAACTGGAATTTTAGCCATTTTGTTACGTGAAATTGTAAACATGTGGACATGGATTTTGAAAATTCTAGAGAGAATTTTAAAAGCTTCAAGAGAATTTCAACAATTTTGAGAGGGATTTGAAAAGTTTCCATGGGAATGGGAAGAATTGGGACAAAAATTGGAAAATTTTTAAGGGACTTTGAAAAAATTTCAACTGGAATTTTAGCCATTTTTTGACGTGAAATTGTAAACATGTGGCCATGGATTTTGAAAATTCTAGAGAGAATTTTAAAAGCTTCAAGAGAATTTCAACAATTTTGAGAGGGATTTGAAAAGTTTCAATGGGAATGGGAAGAATGGGGACAAAAATTGGAAAATTTTTCAGGGACTTTGAAAAAATTTCAACTGGAATTTTAGCCATTTTGTTACGTGAAATTGTAAACATGTGGACATGGATTTTGAAAATTCTAGAGAGAATTTTAAAAGCTTCAAGAGAATTTCAACAATTTTGAGAGGGATTTGAAAAGTTTCAATGGGAATGGGAAGAATTGGGACAAAAATTGGAAAATTTTTAAGGGACTTTGAAAAAATTTCAACTGGAATTTTAGCCATTTTTTGACGTGAAATTGTAAACATGTGGCCATGGATTTTGAAAATTCTAGAGAGAATTTTAAAAGCTTCAAGAGAATTTCAACAATTTTGAGAGGGATTTGAAAAGTTTCAATGGGAATGGGAAGAATTGGGACAAAAATTGGAAAATTTTTAAGGGACTTTGAAAAAATTTCAACTGGAATTTTAGCCATTTTGTTACGTGAAATTGTAAACATGTGGACATGGATTTTGAAAATTCTAGAGAGAATTTTAAAAGCTTCAAGAGAATTTCAACAATTTTGAGAGGGATTTGAAAAGTTTCAATGGGAATGGGAAGAATTGGGACAAAAATTGGAAAATTTTTAAGGGACTTTGAAAAAATTTCAACTGGAATTTTAGCCATTTTTTGACGTGAAATTGTAAACATGTGGCCATGGATTTTGAAAATTCTAGAGAGAATTTTAAAAGCTTCAAGAGAATTTCAACAATTTTGAGAGGGATTTGAAAAGTTTCAATGG
Organism: Streptopelia decaocto; assembly: GCF_964273445.1. Taxonomy (NCBI): domain Eukaryota; kingdom Metazoa; phylum Chordata; class Aves; order Columbiformes; family Columbidae; genus Streptopelia; species Streptopelia decaocto. Next base: position 31,697 of record NW_028117274.1, on the reverse strand, counting down.
GAATGGGAAGAATTGGGACAAAAATTGGAAAATTTTTAAGGGACTTTGAAAAAATTTCAACTGGAATTTTAGCCATTTTGTTACGTGAAATTGTAAACATGTGGACATGGATTTTGAAAATTCTAGAGAGAATTTTAAAAGCTTCAAGAGAATTTCAACAATTTTGAGAGGGATTTGAAAAGTTTCAATGGGAATGGGAAGAATTGGGACAAAAATTGGAAAATTTTTAAGGGACTTTGAAAAAATTTCAACTGGAATTTTAGCCATTTTTTGACGTGAAATTGTAAACATGTGGCCATGGATTTTGAAAATTCTAGAGAGAATTTTAAAAGCTTCAAGAGAATTTCAACAATTTTGAGAGGGATTTGAAAAGTTTCAATGGGAATGGGAAGAATTGGGACAAAAATGGGAAAATTTTTAAGGGACTTTGAAAAAATTTCAACTGGAATTTTAGCCATTTTGTTACGTGAAATTGTAAACATGTGGACATGGATTTTGAAAATTCTAGAGAGAATTTTAAAAGCTTCAAGAGAATTTCAACAATTTTGAGAGGGATTTGAAAAGTTTCAATGGGAATGGGAAGAATTGGGACAAAAATTGGAAAATTTTTAAGGGACTTTGAAAGAATTTCAACTGGAATTTTAGCCATTTTTTGACGTGAAATTGTAAACATGTTGAAGTGGATTTTGAAAATTCTAGAGAGAATTTTAAAAGCTTCAACAGAATTTCAACAATTTTGAGAGGGATTTGAAAAGTTTCAATGGGAATGGGAAGAATTGGGACAAAAATTGGAAAATTTTTAAGGGACTTTGAAAAAATTTCAACTGGAATTTTAGCCATTTTTTGACGTGAAATTGTAAACATGTGGACATGGATTTTGAAAATTCTAGAGAGAATTTTAAAAGCTTCAAGAGAATTTCAACAATTTTGAGAGGGATTTGAAAAGTTTCAATGGGAATGGGAAGAATTGGGACAAAAAGTGGAAAATTTTTAAGGGACTTTGAAAAAATTTCAACTGGAATTTTAGCATTTTTTTTACGTGAAATTGTAAACATGTGGACATGGATTTTGAAAATTCTAGAGAGAATTTTAAAAGCTTCAAGAGAATTTCTACAATTTTGAGAGGGATTTGAAAAGTTTCAATGGGAATGGGAAGAATTGGGACAAAAATTGGAAAATTTTTAAGGGACTTTGAAAAAATTTCAACTGGAATTTTAGCCATTTTTTGACGTGAAATTGTAAACATGTGGACATGGATTTTGAAAATTCTAGAGAGAATTTTAAAAGCTTCAAGAGAATTTCAACAATTTTGAGAGGGATTTGAAAAGTTTCAATGGGAATGGGAAGAATTGGGACAAAAATTGGAAAATTTTTAAGGGACTTTGAAAAAATTTCAACTGGAATTTTAGCCATTTTGTTACGTGAAATTGTAAACATGTGGCCATGGATTTTGAAAATTCTAGAGAGAATTTTAAAAGCTTCAAGAGAATTTCAACAATTTTGAGAGGGATTTGAAAAGTTTCAATGGGAATGGGAAGAATTGGGACAAAAATTGGAAAATTTTTAAGGGACTTTGAAAAAATTTCAACTGGAATTTTAGCCATTTTGTTACGTGAAATTGTAAACATGTGGACATGGATTTTGAAAATTCTAGAGAGAATTTTAAAAGCTTCAAGAGAATTTCAACAATTTTGAGAGGGATTTGAAAAGTTTCAATGGGAATGGGAAGAATTGGGACAAAAATTGGAAAATTTTTAAGGGACTTTGAAAAAATTTCAACTGGAATTTTAGCCATTTTTTGACGTGAAATTGTAAACATGTGGACATGGATTTTGAAAATTCTAGAGAGAATTTTAAAAGCTTCAAGAGAATTTCAACAATTTTGAGAGGGATTTGAAAAGTTTCAATGGGAATGGGAAGAATTGGGACAAAAATTGGAAAATTTTTAAGGGACTTTGAAAAAATTTCAACTGGAATTTTAGCCATTTTTTGACGTGAAATTGTGAACATGTGGACATGGATTTTGAAAATTCTAGAGAGAATTTTAAAAGCTTCAAGAGAATTTCAACAATTTTGAGAGGGATTTGAAAAGTTTCAATGGGAATGGGAAGAATTGGGACAAAAAGTGGAAAATTTTTAAGGGACTTTGAAAAAATTTCAACTGGAATTTTAGCATTTTTTTTACGTGAAATTGTAAACATGTGGCCATGGATTTTGAAAATTCTAGAGAGAATTTTAAAAGCTTCAAGAGAATTTCTACAATTTTGAGAGGGATTTGAAAAGTTTCAATGGGAATGGGAAGAATTGGGACAAAAATTGGAAAATTTTTAAGGGACTTTGAAAAAATTTCAACTGGAATTTTAGCCATTTTGTTACGTGAAATTGTAAACATGTGGCCATGGATTTTGAAAATTCTAGAGAGAATTTTAAAAGCTTCAAGAGAATTTCAACAATTTTGAGAGGGATTTGAAAAGTTTCAATGGGAATGGGAAGAATTGGGACAAAAATTGGAAAATTTTTAAGGGACTTTGAAAAAATTTCAACTGGAATTTTAGCCTTTTTTTGACGTGAAATTGTAAACATGTGGACATGGATTTTGAAAATTCTAGAGAGAATTTTAAAAGCTTCAAGAGAATTTCAACAATTTTGAGAGGGATTTGAAAAGTTTCAATGGGAATGGGAAGAATTGGGACAAAAATTGGAAAATTTTTAAGGGACTTTGAAAAAAGTTCAACTGGAATTTTAGCCATTTTTTGACGTGAAATTGTAAACATGTTGAAGTGGATTTTGAAAATTCTAGAGAGAATTTTAAAAGCTTCAAGAGAATTTCAACAATTTTGAGAGGGATTTGAAAAGTTTCAATGGGAATGGGAAGAATTGGGACAAAAATTGGAAAATTTTTAAGGGACTTTGAAAAAATTTCAACTGGAATTTTAGCCTTTTTTTGACGTGAAATTGTAAACATGTGGACATGGATTTTGAAAATTCTAGAGAGAATTTTAAAAGCTTCAAGAGAATTTCAACAATTTTGAGAGGGATTTGAATAGTTTCAATGGGAATGGGAAGAATTGGGACAAAAATTGGAAAATTTTTAAGGGACTTTGAAAAAAGTTCAACTGGAATTTTAGCCATTTTTTGACGTGAAATTGTAAACATGTTGAAGTGGATTTTGAAAATTCTAGAGAGAATTTTAAAAGCTTCAAGAGAATTTCAACAATTTTGAGAGGGATTTGAAAAGTTTCAATGGGAATGGGAAGAATTGGGACAAAAATTGGAAAATTTTTAAGGGACTTTGAAAAAATTTCAACTGGAATTTTAGCCATTTTTTGACGTGAAATTGTAAACATGTGGACATGGATTTTGAAAATTCTAGAGAGAATTTTAAAAGCTTCAAGAGAATTTCAACAATTTTGAGAGGGATTTGAAAAGTTTCAATGGGAATGGGAAGAATTGGGACAAAAATTGGAAAATTTTTAAGGGACTTTGAAAAAATTTCAACTGGAATTTTAGCCTTTTTTTGACGTGAAATTGTAAACATGTGGACATGGATTTTGAAAATTCTAGAGAGAATTTTAAAAGCTTCAAGAGAATTTCAACAATTTTGAGAGGGATTTGAAAAGTTTCAATGGGAATGGGAAGAATTGGGACAAAAATTGGAAAATTTTTAAGGGACTTTGAAAAAAGTTCAACTGGAATTTTAGCCATTTTTTGACGTGAAATTGTAAACATGTTGAAGTGGATTTTGAAAATTCTAGAGAGAATTTTAAAAGCTTCAAGAGAATTTCAACAATTTTGAGAGGGATTTGAAAAGTTTCAATGGGAATGGGAAGAATTGGGACAAAAATTGGAAAATTTTTAAGGGACTTTGAAAAAATTTCAACTGGAATTTTAGCCTTTTTTTGACGTGAAATTGTAAACATGTGGACATGGATTTTGAAAATTCTAGAGAGAATTTTAAAAGCTTCAAGAGAATTTCAACAATTTTGAGAGGGATTTGAAAAGTTTCAATGGGAATGGGAAGAATTGGGACAAAAATTGGAAAATTTTTAAGGGACTTTGAAAAAAGTTCAACTGGAATTTTAGCCATTTTTTGACGTGAAATTGTAAACATGTTGAAGTGGATTTTGAAAATTCTAGAGAGAATTTTAAAAGCTTCAAGAGAATTTCAACAATTTTGAGAGGGATTTGAAAAGTTTCAATGGGAATGGGAAGAATTGGGACAAAAATTGGAAAATTTTTAAGGGACTTTGAAAAAATTTCAACTGGAATTTTAGCCATTTTTTGACGTGAAATTGTAAACATGTGGACATGGATTTTGAAAATTCTAGAGAGAATTTTAAAAGCTTCAAGAGAATTTCAACAATTTTGAGAGGGATTTGAAAAGTTTCAATGGGAATGGGAAGAATTGGGACAAAAAGTGGAAAATTTTTAAGGGACTTTGAAAAAATTTCAACTGGAATTTTAGCCATTTTGTTACGTGAAATTGTAAACATGTGGACATGGATTTTGAAAATTCTAGAGAGAATTTTAAAAGCTTCAAGAGAATTTCTACAATTTTGAGAGGGATTTGAAAAGTTTCAATGGGAATGGGAAGAATTGGGACAAAAATTGGAAAATTTTTAAGGGACTTTGAAAAAATTTCAACTGGAATTTTAGCAATTTTGTTACGTGAAATTGTAAACATGTGGACATGGATTTTGAAAATTCTAGAGAGAATTTTAAAAGCATCAACAGAATTTCAACAATTTTGAGAGGGATTTGAAAAGTTTCAATGGGAATGGGAAGAATTGGGACAAAAATTGGAAAATTTTTAAGGGACTTTGAAAAAATTTCAACTGGAATTTTAGCCATTTTTTGACGTGAAATTGTAAACATGTGGCCATGGATTTTGAAAATTCTAGAGAGAATTTTAAAAGCTTTAACAGAATTTCTACAATTTTGAGAGGGATTTGAAAAGTTTCAATGGGAATGGGAAGAATGGGGACAAAAATTGGAAAATTTTTCAGGGACTTTGAAAAAATTTCAACTGGAATTTTAGCCATTTTTTGACGTGAAATTGTAAACATGTGGCCATGGATTTTGAAAATTCTAGAGAGAATTTTAAAAGCTTCAAGAGAATTTCAACAATTTTGAGAGGGATTTGAAAAGTTTCAATGGGAATGGGAAGAATTGGGACAAAAATTGGAAAATTTTTAAGGGACTTTGAAAAAATTTCAACTGGAATTTTAGCCATTTTTTGACGTGAAATTGTAAACATGTGGCCATGGATTTTGAAAATTCTAGAGAGAATTTTAAAAGCTTCAAGAGAATTTCAACAATTTTGAGAGGGATTTGAAAAGTTTCAATGGGAATGGGAAGAATTGGGACAAAAATTGGAAAATTTTTAAGGGACTTTGAAAAAATTTCAACTGGAATTTTAGCCATTTTTTGACGTGAAATTGTAAACATGTGGCCATGGATTTTGAAAATTCTAGAGAGAATTTTAAAAGCTTCAAGAGAATTTCAACAATTTTGAGAGGGATTTGAAAAGTTTCAATGGGAATGGGAAGAATTGGGACAAAAATTGGAAAATTTTTAAGGGACTTTGAAAAAATTTCAACTGGAATTTTAGCCATTTTGTTACGTGAAATTGTAAACATGTGGACATGGATTTTGAAAATTCTAGAGAGAATTTTAAAAGCTTCAAGAGAATTTCAACAATTTTGAGAGGGATTTGAAAAGTTTCAATGGGAATGGGAAGAATTGGGACAAAAATTGGAAAATTTTTCAGGGACTTTGAAAAAATTTCAACTGGAATTTTAGCCATTTTTTGACGTGAAATTGTAAACATGTGGCCATGGATTTGAAAATTCTAGAGAGAATTTTAAAAGCTTCAAGAGAATTTCAACAATTTTGAGAGGGATTTGAAAAGTTTCAATGGGAATGGGAAGAATTGGGACAAAAATTGGAAAATTTTTAAGGGACTTTGAAAAAATTTCAACTGGAATTTTAGCCATTTTGTTACGTGAAATTGTAAACATGTGGACATGGATTTTGAAAATTCTAGAGAGAATTTTAAAAGCTTCAAGAGAATTTCAACAATTTAGAGAGGGATTTGAAAAGTTTCAATGGGAATGGGAAGAATTGGGACAAAAATTGGAAAATTTTTAAGGGACTTTGAAAAAATTTCAACTGGAATTTTAGCCATTTTTTTATGTGAAATTGTAAACATGTGGCCATGGATTTTGAAAATTCTAGAGAGAATTTTAAAAGCTTCAAGAGAATTTCAACAATTTTGAGAGGGATTTGAAAAGTTTCAATGGGAATGGGAAGAATTGGGACAAAAATTGGAAAATTTTTAAGGGACTTTGAAAAAATTTCAACTGGAATTTTAGCCATTTTGTTACGTGAAATTGTAAACATGTGGACATGGATTTTGAAAATTCTAGAGAGAATTTTAAAAGCTTCAAGAGAATTTCAACAATTTTGAGAGGGATTTGAAAAGTTTCAATGGGAATGGGAAGAATTGGGACAAAAATTGGAAAATTTTTAAGGGACTTTGAAAAAATTTCAACTGGAATTTTAGCCATTTTTTGACGTGAAATTGTAAACATGTGGACATGGATTTTGAAAATTCTAGAGAGAATTTTAAAAGCTTCAAGAGAATTTCAACAATTTTGAGAGGGATTTGAAAAGTTTCAATGGGAATGGGAAGAATTGGGACAAAAATTGGAAAATTTTTAAGGGACTTTGAAAAAATTTCAACTGGAATTTTAGCCATTTTTTGGCGTGAAATTGTAAACATGTTGAAGTGGATTTTGAAAATTCTAGAGAGAATTTTAAAAGCTTCAAGAGAATTTCAACAATTTTGAGAGGGATTTGAAAAGTTTCAATGGGAATGGGAAGAATTGGGACAAAAATTGGAAAATTTTTAAGGGACTTTGAAAAAATTTCAACTGGAATTTTAGCAATTTTTTGACGTGAAATTGTAAACACGTGGCCATGGATTTTGAAAATTCTAGAGAGAATTTTAAAAGCTTCAAGAGAATTTCAACAATTTTGAGAGGGATTTGAAAAGTTTCAATGGGAATGGGAAGAATTGGGACAAAAATTGGAAAATTTTTAAGGGACTTTGAAAAAATTTCAACTGGAATTTTAGCATTTTTTTTACGTGAAATTGTAGACATGTGGAAATGGATTTTGAAAATTCTAGAGAGAATTTTAAAAGCTTCAAGAGAATTTCAACAATTTTGAGAGGGATTTGAAAAGTTTCAATGAGAATGGGAAGAATTGGGACAAAAATTGGAAAATTTTTAAGGGACTTTGAAAAAATTTCAACTGGAATTTTAGCCATTTTTTGACGTGAAATTGTAAACATGTGGCCATGGATTTTGAAAATTCTAGAGAGAATTTTAAAAGCTTCAAGAGAATTTCAACAATTTTGAGAGGGATTTGAAAAGTTTCCATGGGAATGGGAAGAATTGGGACAAAAATTGGAAAATTTTTAAGGGACTTTGAAAAAATTTCAACTGGAATTTTAGCAATTTTGTTACGTGAAATTGTAAACATGTGGACATGGATTTTGAAAATTCTAGAGAGAATTTTAAAAGCATCAACAGAATTTCAACAATTTTGAGAGGGATTTGAAAAGTTTCCATGGGAATGGGAAGAATTGGGACAAAAATTGGAAAATTTTTAAGGGACTTTGAAAAAATTTCAACTGGAATTTTAGCCATTTTTTGACGTGAAATTGTAAACATGTGGCCATGGATTTTGAAAATTCTAGAGAGAATTTTAAAAGCTTCAAGAGAATTTCAACAATTTTGAGAGGGATTTGAAAAGTTTCAATGGGAATGGGAAGAATTGGGACAAAAATTGGAAAATTTTTAAGGGACTTTGAAAAAATTTCAACTGGAATTTTAGCCATTTTTTGACGTGAAATTGTAAACATGTGGCCATGGATTTTGAAAATTCTAGAGAGAATTTTAAAAGCTTCAAGAGAATTTCAACAATTTTGAGAGGGATTTGAAAAGTTTCAATGGGAATGGGAAGAATTGGGACAAAAATTGGAAAATTTTTAAGGGACTTTGAAAAAATTTCAACTGGAATTTTAGCATTTTTTTACGTGAAATTGTAAACATGTGGACAGGGATTTTGAAAATTCTAGAGAGAATTTTAAAAGCTTCAAGAGAATTTCAACAATTTTGAGAGGGATTTGAAAAGTTTCAATGGGAATGGGAAGAATTGGGACAAAAATTGGAAAATTTTTAAGGGACTTTGAAAAAATTTCAACTGGAATTTTAGCAATTTTTTTACGTGAAATTGTAAACATGTGGCCATGGATTTTGAAAATTCTAGAGAGAATTTTAAAAGCTTCAAGAGAATTTCTACAATTTTGAGAGGGATTTGAAAAGTTTCAATGGGAATGGGAAGAATTGGGACAAAAATTGGAAAACTTTTAAGGGACTTTGAAAAAATTTCAACTGGAATTTTAGCCATTTTTTGACGTGAAATTGTAAACATGTGGCCATGGATTTTGAAAATTCTAGAGAGAATTTTAAAAGCTTCAAGAGAATTTCAACAATTTTGAGAGGGATTTGAAAAGTTTCAATGGGAATGGGAAGAATTGGGACAAAAATTGGAAAATTTTTAAGGGACTTTGAAAAAATTTCAACTGGAATTTTAGCCATTTTTTTACATGAAATTGTAAACATGTGGCCATGGATTTTGAAAATTCTAGAGAGACTTTTAAAAGCTTCAAGAGAATTTCAACAATTTTGAGAGGGATTTGAAAAGTTTCAATGGGAATGGGAAGAATTGGGACAAAAATTGGAAAATTTTGAAGGGACTTTGAAAAAATTTCAACTGGAATTTTAGCCATTTTTTGACGTGAAATTGTAAACATGTGGCCATGGATTTTGAAAATTCTAGAGAGAATTTTAAAAGCTTCAAGAGAATTTCAACAATTTTGAGAGGGATTTGAAAAGTTTCAATGGGAATGGGAAGAATTGGGAAAAAAATGGAAAATTTTTAAGGGACTTTGAAAAAATTTCAACTGGAATTTTAGCATTTTTTTTACGTGAAATTGTAGACATGTGGAAATGGATTTTGAAAATTCTAGAGAGAATTTTAAAAGCTTCAAGAGAATTTCAACAATTTTGAGAGGGATTTGAAAAGTTTCAATGAGAATGGGAAGAATTGGGACAAAAATTGGAAAATTTTTAAGGGACTTTGAAAAAATTTCAACTGGAATTTTAGCCATTTTTTGACGTGAAATTGTAAACATGTGGCCATGGATTTTGAAAATTCTAGAGAGAATTTTAAAAGCTTCAAGAGAATTTCAACAATTTTGAGAGGGATTTGAAAAGTTTCAATGGGAATGGGAAGAATTGGGACAAAAATTGGAAAATTTTTAAGGGACTTTGAAAAAATTTCAACTGGAATTTTAGCCATTTTTTTACGTGAAATTGTGAACATGTGGACATGGATTTTGAAAATTCTAGAGAGAATTTTAAAAGCTTCAAGAGAATTTCAACAATTTTGAGAGGGATTTGAAAAGTTGCAATGGGAATGGGAAGAATTGGGACAAAAAATGGAAAATTTTTAAGGGACTTTGAAAAAATTTCAACTGGAATTTTAGCATTTTTTTTACGTGAAATTGTAAACATGTGGACATGGATTTTGAAAATTCTAGAGAGAATTTTAAAAGCTTCAAGAGAATTTCAACAATTTTGAGAGGGATTTGAAAAGTTTCCATGGGAATGGGAAGAATTGGGACAAAAATTGGAAAATTTTTAAGGGACTTTGAAAAAATTTCAACTGGAATTTTAGCCATTTTTTGACGTGAAATTGTAAACATGTGGCCATGGATTTTGAAAATTCTAGAGAGAATTTTAAAAGCTTCAAGAGAATTTCAACAATTTTGAGAGGGATTTGAAAAGTTTCAATGGGAATGGGAAGAATTGGGACAAAAATTGGAAAATTTTTAAGGGACTTTGAAAAAATTTCAACTGGAATTTTAGCATTTTTTTTACGTGAAATTGTAAACATGTGGACAGGGATTTTGAAAATTCTAGAGAGAATTTTAAAAGCTTCAAGAGAATTTCAACAATTTTGAGAGGGATTTGAAAAGTTTCAATGGGAATGGGAAGAATTGGGACAAAAATTGGAAAATTTTTAAGGGACTTTGAAAAAATTTCAACTGGAATTTTAGCAATTTTTTTACGTGAAATTGTAAACATGTGGCCATGGATTTTGAAAATTCTAGAGAGAATTTTAAAAGCTTCAAGAGAATTTCTACAATTTTGAGAGGGATTTGAAAAGTTTCAATGGGAATGGGAAGAATTGGGACAAAAATTGGAAAACTTTTAAGGGACTTTGAAAAAATTTCAACTGGAATTTTAGCAATTTTTTTATGTGAAATTGTAAACATGTGGACATGGATTTTGAAAATTCTAGAGAGAATTTTAAAAGCTTCAACAGAATTTCAACAATTTTGAGAGGGATTTGAAAAGTTTCAATGGGAATGGGAAGAATTGGGACAAAAATTGGAAAATTTTTAAGGGACTTTGAAAAAATTTCAACTGGAATTTTAGCCATTTTTTTACATGAAATTGTAAACATGTGGCCATGGATTTTGAAAATTCTAGAGAGACTTTTAAAAGCTTCAAGAGAATTTCAACAATTTTGAGAGGGATTTGAAAAGTTTCAATGGGAATGGGAAGAATTGGGACAAAAATTGGAAAATTTTTAAGGGACTTTGAAAAAATTTCAACTGGAATTTTAGCCATTTTTTGACGTGAAATTGTAAACATGTGGCCATGGATTTTGAAAATTCTAGAGAGAATTTTAAAAGCTTCAAGAGAATTTCAACAATTTTGAGAGGGATTTGAAAAGTTTCCATGGGAATGGGAAGAATTGGGAAAAAAATGGAAAATTTTTAAGGGACTTTGAAAAAATTTCAACTGGAATTTTAGCATTTTTTTTACGTGAAATTGTAGACATGTGGAAATGGATTTTGAAAATTCTAGAGAGAATTTTAAAAGCTTCAAGAGAATTTCAACAATTTTGAGAGGGATTTGAAAAGTTTCAATGAGAATGGGAAGAATTGGGACAAAAATTGGAAAATTTTTAAGGGACTTTGAAAAAATTTCAACTGGAATTTTAGCCATTTTTTGACGTGAAATTGTAAACATGTGGCCATGGATTTTGAAAATTCTAGAGAGAATTTTAAAAGCTTCAAGAGAATTTCAACAATTTTGAGAGGGATTTGAAAAGTTTCAATGGGAATGGGAAGAATTGGGACAAAAATTGGAAAATTTTTAAGGGACTTTGAAAAAATTTCAACTGGAATTTTAGCCATTTTTTTACGTGAAATTGTGAACATGTGGACATGGATTTTGAAAATTCTAGAGAGAATTTTAAAAGCTTCAAGAGAATTTCAACAATTTTGAGAGGGATTTGAAAAGTTGCAATGGGAATGGGAAGAATTGGGACAAAAAATGGAAAATTTTTAAGGGACTTTGAAAAAATTTCAACTGGAATTTTAGCATTTTTTTTACGTGAAATTGTAAACATGTGGACATGGATTTTGAAAATTCTAGAGAGAATTTTAAAAGCTTCAAGAGAATTTCAACAATTTTGAGAGGGATTTGAAAAGTTTCAATGGGAATGGGAAGAATTGGGACAAAAATTGGAAAATTTTTAAGGGACTTTGAAAAAATTTCAACTGGAATTTTAGCCATTTTTTTATGTGAAATTGTAAACATGTGGCCATGGATTTTGAAAATTCTAGAGAGAATTTTAAAAGCTTCAAGAGAATTTCAAGAATTTTGAGAGGGATTTGAAAAGTTTCAATGGGAATGGGAAGAATTGGGACAAAAATTGGAAAATTTTTAAGGGACTTTGAAAAAATTTCAACTGGAATTTTAGCAATTTTTTTATGTGAAATTGTAAACATGTGGCCATGGATTTTGAAAATTCTAGAGAGAATTTTAAAAGCTTCAAGAGAATTTCAACAATTTTGAGAGGGATTTGAAAAGTTTCAATGGGAATGGGAAGAATGGGGACAAAAATTGGAAAATTTTTAAGGGACTTTGAAAAAATTTCAACTGGAATTTTAGCATTTTTTTTACATGAAATTGTAAACATGTGGACATGGATTTTGAAAATTCTAGAGAGAATTTTAAAACCTTCAAGAGAATTTCAACAATTTTGAGAGGGATTTGAAAAGTTTCAATGGGAATGGGAAGAATTGGGACAAAAATTGGAAAATTTTTAAGGGACTTTGAAAAAATTTCAACTGGAATTTTAGCAATTTTTTTACGTGAAATTGTAAACATGTGGCCATGGATTTTGAAAATTCTAGAGAGAATTTTAAAAGCTTCAAGAGAATTTCAACAATTTTGAGAGGGATTTGAAAGTTTCAATGGGAATGGGAAGAATTGGGACAAAAATTGGAAAATTTTTAAGGGACTTTGAAAAAATTTCAACTGGAATTTTAGCATTTTTTTGACGTGAAATTGTAAACATGTGGCCATGGATTTTGAAAATTCTAGAGAGAATTTTAAAAGCTTCAAGAGAATTTCAACAATTTTGAGAGGGATTTGAAAAGTTTCAATGGGAATGGGAAGAATTGGGACAAAAATTGGAAAATTTTTAAGGGACTTTGAAAAAATTTCAACTGGAATTTTAGCAATTTTTTTACGTGAAATTGTAAACATGTGGACATGGATTTTGAAAATTCTAGAGAGAATTTTAAAAGCTTCAAGAGAATTTCAACAATTTTGAGAGGGATTTGAAAAGTTTCAATGGGAATGGGAAGAATTGGGACAAAAATTGGAAAATTTTTAAGGGACTTTGAAAAAATTTCAACTGGAATTTTAGCATTTTTTTTACGTGAAATTGTAGACATGTGGAAATGGATTTTGAAAATTCTAGAGAGAATTTTAAAAGCTTCAAGAGAATTTCAACAATTTTGAGAGGGATTTGAAAAGTTTCAATGAGAATGGGAAGAATTGGGACAAAAATTGGAAAATTTTTAAGGGACTTTGAAAAAATTTCAACTGGAATTTTAGCCATTTTTTGACGTGAAATTGTAAACATGTGGCCATGGATTTTGAAAATTCTAGAGAGAATTTTAAAAGCTTCAAGAGAATTTCAACAATTTTGAGAGGGATTTGAAAAGTTTCCATGGGAATGGGAAGAATTGGGACAAAAATTGGAAAATTTTTAAGGGACTTTGAAAAAATTTCAACTGGAATTTTAGCAATTTTGTTACGTGAAATTGTAAACATGTGGACATGGATTTTGAAAATTCTAGAGAGAATTTTAAAAGCATCAACAGAATTTCAACAATTTTGAGAGGGATTTGAAAAGTTTCCATGGGAATGGGAAGAATTGGGACAAAAATTGGAAAATTTTTAAGGGACTTTGAAAAAATTTCAACTGGAATTTTAGCCATTTTTTGACGTGAAATTGTAAACATGTGGCCATGGATTTTGAAAATTCTAGAGAGAATTTTAAAAGCTTCAAGAGAATTTCAACAATTTTGAGAGGGATTTGAAAAGTTTCAATGGGAATGGGAAGAATTGGGACAAAAATTGGAAAATTTTTAAGGGACTTTGAAAAAATTTCAACTGGAATTTTAGCCATTTTTTGACGTGAAATTGTAAACATGTGGCCATGGATTTTGAAAATTCTAGAGAGAATTTTAAAAGCTTCAAGAGAATTTCAACAATTTTGAGAGGGATTTGAAAAGTTTCAATGGGAATGGGAAGAATTGGGACAAAAATTGGAAAATTTTTAAGGGACTTTGAAAAAATTTCAACTGGAATTTTAGCATTTTTTTTACGTGAAATTGTAAACATGTGGACAGGGATTTTGAAAATTCTAGAGAGAATTTTAAAAGCTTCAAGAGAATTTCAACAATTTGAGAGGGATTTGAAAAGTTTCAATGGGAATGGGAAGAATTGGGACAAAAATTGGAAAATTTTTAAGGGACTTTGAAAAAATTTCAACTGGAATTTTAGCAATTTTTTTACGTGAAATTGTAAACATGTGGCCATGGATTTTGAAAATTCTAGAGAGAATTTTAAAAGCTTCAAGAGAATTTCTACAATTTTGAGAGGGATTTGAAAAGTTTCAATGGGAATGGGAAGAATTGGGACAAAAATTGGAAAACTTTTAAGGGACTTTGAAAAAATTTCAACTGGAATTTTAGCCATTTTTTGACGTGAAATTGTAAACATGTGGCCATGGATTTTGAAAATTCTAGAGAGAATTTTAAAAGCTTCAAGAGAATTTCAACAATTTTGAGAGGGATTTGAAAAGTTTCCATGGGAATGGGAAGAATTGGGAAAAAAATGGAAAATTTTTAAGGGACTTTGAAAAAATTTCAACTGGAATTTTAGCATTTTTTTTACGTGAAATTGTAGACATGTGGAAATGGATTTTGAAAATTCTAGAGAGAATTTTAAAAGCTTCAAGAGAATTTCAACAATTTTGAGAGGGATTTGAAAAGTTTCAATGAGAATGGGAAGAATTGGGACAAAAATTGGAAAATTTTTAAGGGACTTTGAAAAAATTTCAACTGGAATTTTAGCCATTTTTTGACGTGAAATTGTAAACATGTGGCCATGGATTTTGAAAATTCTAGAGAGAATTTTAAAAGCTTCAAGAGAATTTCAACAATTTTGAGAGGGATTTGAAAAGTTTCAATGGGAATGGGAAGAATTGGGACAAAAATTGGAAAATTTTTAAGGGACTTTGAAAAAATTTCAACTGGAATTTTAGCCATTTTTTTACGTGAAATTGTGAACATGTGGACATGGATTTTGAAAATTCTAGAGAGAATTTTAAAAGCTTCAAGAGAATTTCAACAATTTTGAGAGGGATTTGAAAAGTTGCAATGGGAATGGGAAGAATTGGGACAAAAAATGGAAAATTTTTAAGGGACTTTGAAAAAATTTCAACTGGAATTTTAGCATTTTTTTTACGTGAAATTGTAAACATGTGGACATGGATTTTGAAAATTCTAGAGAGAATTTTAAAAGCTTCAAGAGAATTTCAACAATTTTGAGAGGGATTTGAAAAGTTTCCATGGGAATGGGAAGAATTGGGACAAAAATTGGAAAATTTTTAAGGGACTTTGAAAAAATTTCAACTGGAATTTTAGCCATTTTTTGACGTGAAATTGTAAACATGTGGCCATGGATTTTGAAAATTCTAGAGAGAATTTTAAAAGCTTCAAGAGAATTTCAACAATTTTGAGAGGGATTTGAAAAGTTTCAATGGGAATGGGAAGAATTGGGACAAAAATTGGAAAATTTTTAAGGGACTTTGAAAAAATTTCAACTGGAATTTTAGCATTTTTTTTACGTGAAATTGTAAACATGTGGACAGGGATTTTGAAAATTCTAGAGAGAATTTTAAAAGCTTCAAGAGAATTTCAACAATTTTGAGAGGGATTTGAAAAGTTTCAATGGGAATGGGAAGAATTGGGACAAAAATTGGAAAATTTTTAAGGGACTTTGAAAAAATTTCAACTGGAATTTTAGCAATTTTTTTACGTGAAATTGTAAACATGTGGCCATGGATTTTGAAAATTCTAGAGAGAATTTTAAAAGCTTCAAGAGAATTTCTACAATTTTGAGAGGGATTTGAAAAGTTTCAATGGGAATGGGAAGAATTGGGACAAAAATTGGAAAACTTTTAAGGGACTTTGAAAAAATTTCAACTGGAATTTTAGCAATTTTTTTACGTGAAATTGTAAACATGTGGACATGGATTTTGAAAATTCTAGAGAGAATTTTAAAAGCTTCAACAGAATTTCAACAATTTTGAGAGGGATTTGAAAAGTTTCAATGGGAATGGGAAGAATTGGGACAAAAATTGGAAAATTTTTAAGGGACTTTGAAAAAATTTCAACTGGAATTTTAGCCATTTTTTTACATGAAATTGTAAACATGTGGCCATGGATTTTGAAAATTCTAGAGAGACTTTTAAAAGCTTCAAGAGAATTTCAACAATTTTGAGAGGGATTTGAAAAGTTTCAATGGGAATGGGGAAGAATTGGGACAAAAATTGGAAAATTTTTAAGGGACTTTGAAAAAATTTCAACTGGAATTTTAGCCATTTTTTGACGTGAAATTGTAAACATGTGGCCATGGATTTTGAAAATTCTAGAGAGAATTTTAAAAGCTTCAAGAGAATTTCAACAATTTTGAGAGGGATTTGAAAAGTTTCCATGGGAATGGGAAGAATTGGGAAAAAAATGGAAAATTTTTAAGGGACTTTGAAAAAATTTCAACTGGAATTTTAGCATTTTTTTTTACGTGAAATTGTAGACATGTGGAAATGGATTTTGAAAATTCTAGAGAGAATTTTAAAAGCTTCAAGAGAATTTCAACAATTTTGAGAGGGATTTGAAAAGTTTCAATGAGAATGGGAAGAATTGGGACAAAAATTGGAAAATTTTTAAGGGACTTTGAAAAAATTTCAACTGGAATTTTAGCCATTTTTTGACGTGAAATTGTAAACATGTGGCCATGGATTTTGAAAATTCTAGAGAGAATTTTAAAAGCTTCAAGAGAATTTCAACAATTTTGAGAGGGATTTGAAAAGTTTCAATGGGAATGGGAAGAATTGGGACAAAAATTGGAAAATTTTTAAGGGACTTTGAAAAAATTTCAACTGGAATTTTAGCCATTTTTTTACGTGAAATTGTGAACATGTGGCCATGGATTTTGAAAATTCTAGAGAGAATTTTAAAAGCTTCAAGAGAATTTCAACAATTTTGAGAGGGATTTGAAAAGTTGCAATGGGAATGGGAAGAATTGGGACAAAAAATGGAAAATTTTTAAGGGACTTTGAAAAAATTTCAACTGGAATTTTAGCATTTTTTTTACGTGAAATTGTAAACATGTGGACATGGATTTTGAAAATTCTAGAGAGAATTTTAAAAGCTTCAAGAGAATTTCAACAATTTTGAGAGGGATTTGAAAAGTTTCAATGGGAATGGGAAGAATTGGGACAAAAATTGGAAAATTTTTAAGGGACTTTGAAAAAATTTCAACTGGAATTTTAGCAATTTTTTTATGTGAAATTGTAAACATGTGGCCATGGATTTTGAAAATTCTAGAGAGAATTTTAAAAGCTTCAAGAGAATTTCAAGAATTTTGAGAGGGATTTGAAAAGTTTCAATGGGAATGGGAAGAATTGGGACAAAAATTGGAAAATTTTTCAGGGACTTTGAAAAAATTTCAACTGGAATTTTAGCAATTTTTTTATGTGAAATTGTAAACATGTGGCCATGGATTTTGAAAATTCTAGAGAGAATTTTAAAAGCTTCAAGAGAATTTCAACAATTTTGAGAGGGATTTGAAAAGTTTCAATGGGAATGGGAAGAATGGGGACAAAAATTGGAAAATTTTTAAGGGACTTTGAAAAAATTTCAACTGGAATTTTAGCATTTTTTTTACATGAAATTGTAAACATGTGGACATGGATTTTGAAAATTCTAGAGAGAATTTTAAAACCTTCAAGAGAATTTCAACAATTTTGAGAGGGATTTGAAAAGTTTCAATGGGAATGGGAAGAATTGGGACAAAAATTGGAAAATTTTTAAGGGACTTTGAAAAAATTTCAACTGGAATTTTAGCAATTTTTTTACGTGAAATTGTAAACATGTGGCCATGGATTTTGAAAATTCTAGAGAGAATTTTAAAAGCTTCAAGAGAATTTCAACAATTTTGAGAGGGATTTGAAAAGTTTCAATGGGAATGGGAAGAATTGGGACAAAAATTGGAAAATTTTTAAGGGACTTTGAAAAAATTTCAACTGGAATTTTAGCATTTTTTTGACGTGAAATTGTAAACATGTGGCCATGGATTTTGAAAATTCTAGAGAGAATTTTAAAAGCTTCAAGAGAATTTCAACAATTTTGAGAGGGATTTGAAAAGTTTCAATGGGAATGGGAAGAATTGGGACAAAAATTGGAAAATTTTTAAGGGACTTTGAAAAAATTTCAACTGGAATTTTAGCAATTTTTTTACGTGAAATTGTAAACATGTGGACATGGATTTTGAAAATTCTAGAGAGAATTTTAAAAGCTTCAAGAGAATTTCAACAATTTTGAGAGGGATTTGAAAAGTTTCAATGGGAATGGGAAGAATTGGGACAAAAATTGGAAAATTTTTAAGGGACTTTGAAAAAATTTCAACTGGAATTTTAGCCATTTTTTTACGTGAAATTGTAGACATGTGGACATGGATTTTGAAAATTCTAGAGAGAATTTTAAAAGCTTCAAGAGAATTTCAACAATTTTGAGAGGGATTTGAAAAGTTTCAATGGGAATGGGAAGAATTGGGACAAAAATTGGAAAATTTTTAAGGGACTTTGAAAAATTTTCAACTGGAATTTTAGCCATTTTGTTACGTGAAATTGTAAACATGTGGCCATGGATTTTGAAAATTCTAGAGAGAATTTTAAAAGCTTCAAGAGAATTTCAAGAATTTTGAGAGGGATTTGAAAAGTTTCAATGGGAATGGGAAGAATTGGGACAAAAATTGGAAAATTTTTCAGGGACTTTGAAAAAATTTCAACTGGAATTTTAGCAATTTTTTTACGTGAAATTGTAAACATGTGGCCATGGATTTTGAAAATTCTAGAGAGAATTTTAAAAGCTTCAACAGAATTTCAACAATTTTGAGAGGGATTTGAAAAGTTTCAATGGGAATGGGAAGAATTGGGACAAAAAATGGAAATTTTTTAAGGGACTTTGAAAAAATTTCAACTGGAATTTTAGCATTTTTTTTACGTGAAATTGTAAACATGTGGCCATGGATTTTGAAAATTCTAGAGAGAATTTTAAAAGCTTCAAGAGAATGTCAACAATTTTGAGAGGGATTTGAAAAGTTTCAATGGGAATGGGAAGAATTGGGACAAAAATTGGAAAATTTTTAAGGGACTTTGAAAAAATTTCAACTGGAATTTTAGCAATTTTTTTATGTGAAATTGTAAACATGTGGCCATGGATTTTGAAAATTCTAGAGAGAATTTTAAAAGCTTCAAGAGAATTTCAACAATTTTGAGAGGGATTTGAAAAGTTTCAATGGGAATGGGAAGAATTGGGACAAAAATTGGAAAATTTTTAAGGGACTTTGAAAAAATTTCAACTGGAATTTTAGCCATTTTTTGACGTGAAATTGTAAACATGTGGACATGGATTTTGAAAATTCTAGAGAGAATTTTAAAAGCTTCAACAGAATTTCAACACTTTTGAGAGGGATTTGAAAAGTTTCAATGGGAATGGGAAGAATTGGGACAAAAATTGGAAAATTTTTAAGGGACTTTGAAAAAATTTCAACTGGAATTTTAGCCATTTTTTTACATGAAATTGTAAACATGTGGCCATGGATTTTGAAAATTCTAGAGAGAATTTTAAAAGCTTCAAGAGAATTTCAACAATTTTGAGAGGGATTTGAAAAGTTTCAATGGGAATGGGAAGAATTGGGACAAAAATTGGAAAATTTTTAAGGGACTTTGAAAAAATTTCAACTGGAATTTTAGCCATTTTTTGACGTGAAATTGTAAACATGTGGCCATGGATTTTGAAAATTCTAGAGAGAATTTTAAAAGCTTCAAGAGAATTTCAACAATTTTGAGAGGGATTTGAAAAGTTTCAATGGGAATGGGAAGAATTGGGACAAAAATTGGAAAATTTTTAAGGGACTTTGAAAAATTTCAACTGGAATTTTAGCATTTTTTTTACGTGAAATTGTAAACATGTGGCCATGGATTTTGAAAATTCTAGAGAGAATTTTAAAAGCTTCAAGAGAATTTCAACAATTTTGAGAGGGATTTGAAAAGTTTCCATGGGAATGGGAAGAATTGGGACAAAAATTGGAAAATTTTTAAGGGACTTTGAAAAAATTTCAACTGGAATTTTAGCCATTTTTTGACGTGAAATTGTAAACATGTGGACATGGATTTTGAAAATTCTAGAGAGAATTTTAAAAGCTTTAACAGAATTTCAACAATTTTGAGAGGGATTTGAAAAGTTTCAATGGGAATGGGAAGAATTGGGACAAAAATTGGAAAATTTTTAAGGGACTTTGAAAAAATTTCAACTGGAATTTTAGCAATTTTTTGACGTGAAATTGTGAACATGTGGCCATGGATTTTGAAAATTCTAGAGAGAATTTTAAAAGCTTCAAGAGAATTTCAACAATTTTGAGAGGGATTTGAAAAGTTTCAATGGGAATGGGAAGAATTGGGACAAAAAATGGAAAATTTTTAAGGGACTTTGAAAAAATTTCAACTGGAATTTTAGCATTTTTTTTACGTGAAATTGTAAACATGTGGACATGGATTTTGAAAATTCTAGAGAGAATTTTAAAAGCTTCAAGAGAATTTCAACAATTTTGAGAGGGATTTGAAAAGTTTCAATGGGAATGGGAAGAATTGGGACAAAAATTGGAAAATTTTTAAGGGACTTTGAAAAAATTTCAACTGGAATTTTAGCCATTTTTTTATGTGAAATTGTAAACATGTGGCCATGGATTTTGAAAGTTCTAGAGAGAATTTTAAAAGCTTCAAGAGAATTTCAACAATTTTGAGAGGGATTTGAAAAGTTTCAATGGGAATGGGAAGAATTGGGACAAAAATTGGAAAATTTTTAAGGGACTTTGAAAAAATTTCAACTGGAATTTTAGCATTTTTTTTACATGAAATTGTAAACATGTGGACATGGATTTTGAAAATTCTAGAGAGAATTTTAAAAGCTTCAAGAGAATTTCAACAATTTGGAGAGGGATTTGAAAAGTTTCAATGGGAATGGGAAGAATTGGGACAAAAACTGGAAAATTTTTAAGGGACTTTGAAAAAATTTCAACTGGAATTTTAGCATTTTTTTTACGTGAAATTGTAAACATGTGGCCATGGATTTTGAAAATTCTAGAGAGAATTTTAAAAGCTTTAACAGAATTTCAACAATTTTGAGAGGGATTTGAAAAGTTTCAATGGGAATGGGAAGAATTGGGACAAAAATTGGAAAACTTTTAAGGGACTTTGAAGAAATTTCAACTGGAATTTTAGCAATTTTTTTATGTGAAATTGTGAACATGTGGACATGGATTTTGAAAATTCTAGAGAGAATTTTAAAAGCTTCAAGAGAATTTCAACAATTTTGAGAGGGATTTGAAAAGTTTCAATGGGAATGGGAAGAATTGGGACAAAAATTGGAAAATTTTTAAGGGACTTTGAAAAAATTTCAACTGGAATTTTAGCATTTTTTTTACATGAAATTGTAAACATGTGGCCATGGATTTTGAAAATTCTAGAGAGAATTTTAAAAGCTTCAAGAGAATTTCAACAATTTGGAGAGGGATTTGAAAAGTTTCAATGGGAATGGGAAGAATTGGGACAAAAACTGGAAAATTTTTAAGGGACTTTGAAAAAATTTCAACTGGAATTTTAGCATTTTTTTTACGTGAAATTGTAAACATGTGGCCATGGATTTTGAAAATTCTAGAGAGAATTTTAAAAGCTTTAACAGAATTTCAACAATTTTGAGAGGGATTTGAAAAGTTTCAATGGGAATGGGAAGAATTGGGACAAAAATTGGAAAACTTTTAAGGGACTTTGAAGAAATTTCAACTGGAATTTTAGCAATTTTTTTATGTGAAATTGTGAACATGTGGACATGGATTTTGAAAATTCTAGAGAGAATTTTAAAAGCTTCAACAGAATTTCAACAATTTTGAGAGGGATTTGAAAAGTTTCAATGGGAATGGGAAGAATTGGGACAAAAATTGGAAAATTTTTAAGGGACTTTGAAAAAATTTCAACTGGAATTTTAGCCATTTTTTGACGTGAAATTGTAAACATGTGGCCATGGATTTTGAAAATTCTAGAGAGAATTTTAAAAGCTTCAAGAGAATTTCAACAATTTTGAGAGGGATTTGAAAAGTTTCAATGGGAATGGGAAGAATTGGGACAAAAATTGGAAAATTTTTAAGGGACTTTGAAAAAATTTCAACTGGAATTTTAGCCATTTTTTGACGTGAAATTGTAAACATGTGGCCATGGATTTTGAAAATTCTAGAGAGAATTTAAAAGCTTCAAGAGAATTTCAAGAATTTTGAGAGGGATTTGAAAAGTTTCAATGGGAATGGGAAGAATTGGGACAAAAATTGGAAAATTTTTCAGGGACTTTGAAAAAATTTCAACTGGAATTTTAGCAATTTTTTTACGTGAAATTGTAAACATGTGGCCATGGATTTTGAAAATTCTAGAGAGAATTTTAAAAGCTTCAAGAGAATTTCAACAATTTTGAGAGGGATTTGAAAAGTTTCCATGGGAATGGGAAGAATTGGGACAAAAATTGGAAAATTTTTAAGGGACTTTGAAAAAATTTCAACTGGAATTTTAGCATTTTTTTTACGTGAAATTGTAAACATGTGGACATGGATTTTGAAAATTCTAGAGAGAATTTTAAAAGCTTCAAGAGAATGTCAACAATTTTGAGAGGGATTTGAAAAGTTTCAATGGGAATGGGAAGAATTGGGACAAAAATTGGAAAATTTTTAAGGGACTTTGAAAAAATTTCAACTGGAATTTTAGCATTTTTTTTACGTGAAATTGTAAACATGTGGACAAGGATTTTGAAAATTCTAGAGAGAATTTTAAAAGCTTCAACAGAATTTCAACAATTTTGAGAGGGATTTGAAAAGTTTCAATGGGAATGGGAAGAATTGGGACAAAAATTGGAAAATTTTTAAGGGACTTTGAAAAAATTTCAACTGGAATTTTAGCAATTTTTTAATGTGAAATTGTAAACATGTGGCCATGGATTTTGAAAATTCTAGAGAGAATTTTAAAAGCTTCAAGAGAATTTCAAGAATTTTGAGAGGGATTTGAAAAGTTTCAATGGGAATGGGAAGAATTGGGACAAAAATTGGAAAATATTTAAGGGACTTTGAAAAAATTTCAACTGGAATTTTAGCCATTTTTTGACGTGAAATTGTAAACATGTGGACATGGATTTTGAAAATTCTAGAGAGAATTTTAAAAGCTTCAAGAGAATTTCAACAATTTTGAGAGGGATTTGAAAAGTTTCAATGGGAATGGGAAGAATTGGGACAAAAATTGGAAAATTTTTAAGGGACTTTGAAAAAATTTCAACTGGAATTTTAGCCATTTTTTGACGTGAAATTGTAAACATGTGGACATGGATTTTGAAAATTCTAGAGAGAATTTTAAAAGCTTCAAGAGAATTTCAAGAATTTTGAGAGGGATTTGAAAAGTTTCAATGGGAATGGGAAGAATTGGGACAAAAATTGGAAAATTTTTAAGGGACTTTGAAAAATTTCAACTGGAATTTTAGCCATTTTTTGACGTGAAATTGTAAACATGTGGACCTGGATTTTGAAAATTCTAGAGAGAATTTTAAAAGCTTCAACAGAATTTCAACAATTTTGAGAGGGATTTGAAAAGTTTCAATGGGAATGGGAAGAATTGGGACAAAAATTGGAAAATTTTTAAGGGACTTTGAAAAAATTTCAACTGGAATTTTAGCCATTTTGTTACGTGAAATTGTAAACATGTGGCCATGGATTTTGAAAATTCTAGAGAGAATTTTAAAAGCTTCAAGAGAATTTCAACAATTTTGAGAGGGATTTGAAAAGTTTCAATGGGAATGGGAAGAATTGGGACAAAAATTGGAAAATTTTTAAGGGACTTTGAAAAAATTTCAACTGGAATTTTAGCCATTTTTTGACGTGAAATTGTAAACATGTGGACATGGATTTTGAAAATTCTAGAGAGAATTTTAAAAGCTTCAAGAGAATTTCAACAATTTTGAGAGGGATTTGAAAAGTTTCAATGGGAATGGGAAGAATTGGGACAAAAAATGGAAAATTTTTAAGGGACTTTGAAAAAATTTCAACTGGAATTTTAGCCATTTTTTGACGTGAAATTGTAAACATGTGGCCATGGATTTTGAAAATTCTAGAGAGAATTTTAAAAGCTTTAACAGAATTTCAACAATTTTGAGAGGGATTTGAAAAGTTTCAATGGGAATGGGAAGAATTGGGACAAAAATTGGAAAATTTTTAAGGGACTTTGAAAAAATTTCAACTGGAATTTTAGCATTTTTTTTATGTGAAATTGTAAACATGTGGACTTGGATTTTGAAAATTCTAGAGAGAATTTTAAAAGCTTCAACAGAATTTCAACACTTTTGAGAGGGATTTGAAAAGTTTCAATGGGAATGGGAAGAATTGGGACAAAAATGGGAAAATTTTTAAGGGACTTTGAAAAAATTTCAACTGGAATTTTAGCATTTTTTTTACGTGAAATTGTAAACATGTGGACATGGATTTTGAAAATTCTAGAGAGAATTTTAAAAGCTTTAACAGAATTTCTACAATTTTGAGAGGGATTTGAAAAGTTTCAATGGGAATGGGAAGAATTGGGACAAAAATTGGAAAATTTTTAAGGGACTTTGAAAAAATTTCAACTGGAATTTTAGCAATTTTGTTACGTGAAATTGTAAACATGTGGACATGGATTTTGAAAATTCTAGAGAGAATTTTAAAAGCTTCAAGAGAATTTCAACAATTTTGAGAGGGATTTGAAAAGTTTCAATGGGAATGGGAAGAATTGGGACAAAAATTGGAAAATTTTTAAGGGACTTTGAAAAAATTTCAACTGGAATTTTAGCATTTTTTTTACGTGAAATTGTAAACATGTGGCCATGGATTTTGAAAATTCTAGAGAGAATTTTAAAAGCTTCAAGAGAATTTCAACAATTTTGAGAGGGATTTGAAAAGTTTCAATGGGAATGGGAAGAATTGGGACAAAAATTGGAAAATTTTTAAGGGACTTTGAAAAAATTTCAACTGGAATTTTAGCCATTTTTTTACGTGAAATTGTAAACATGTGGCCATGGATTTTGAAAATTCTAGAGAGAATTTTAAAAGCTTCAAGAGAATTTCAACAATTTTGAGAGGGATTTGAAAAGTTTCAATGGGAATGGGAAGAATTGGGACAAAAATTGGAAAATTTTGAAGGGACTTTGAAAAAATTTCAACTGGAATTTTAGCCATTTTGTTACGTGAAATTGTAAACATGTGGCCATGGATTTTGAAAATTCTAGAGAGAATTTTAAAAGCTTCAAGAGAATTTCAACAATTTTGAGAGGGATTTGAAAAGTTTCAATGGGAATGGGAAGAATTGGGACAAAAATTGGAAAATTTTGAAGGGACTTTGAAAAAATTTCAACTGGAATTTTAGCCATTTTGTTACGTGAAATTGTAAACATGTGGCCATGGATTTTGAAAATTCTAGAGAGAATTTTAAAAGCTTCAAGAGAATTTCAACAATTTTGAGAGGGATTTGAAAAGTTTCAATGGGAATGGGAAGAATTGGGACAAAAATTGGAAAATTTTTAAGGGACTTTGAAAAAATTTCAACTGGAATTTTAGCCATTTTTTGACGTGAAATTGTAAACATGTGGCCACGGATTTTGAAAATTCTAGAGAGAATTTTAAAAGCTTCAAGAGAATTTCAACAATTTTGAGAGGGATTTGAAAAGTTTCAATGGGAATGGGAAGAATTGGGACAAAAATTGGAAAATTTTTAAGGGACTTTGAAAAAATTTCAACTGGAATTTTAGCCATTTTTTTACGTGAAATTGTAAACATGTGGACATGGATTTTGAAAATTCTAGAGAGAATTTTAAAAGCTTCAAGAGAATTTCAACAATTTTGAGAGGGATTTGAAAAGTTTCAATGGGAATGGGAAGAATTGGGACAAAAATTGGAAAATTTTGAAGGGAC
Organism: Streptopelia decaocto; assembly: GCF_964273445.1. Lineage (NCBI taxonomy): Eukaryota > Metazoa > Chordata > Aves > Columbiformes > Columbidae > Streptopelia > Streptopelia decaocto. The sequence goes on along the minus strand of NW_028117274.1, from coordinate 5,877 downwards.
TTTGAAAAAATTTCAACTGGAATTTTAGCCATTTTGTTACGTGAAATTGTAAACATGTGGCCATGGATTTTGAAAATTCTAGAGAGAATTTTAAAAGCTTCAAGAGAATTTCAACAATTTTGAGAGGGATTTGAAAAGTTTCAATGGGAATGGGAAGAATTGGGACAAAAATTGGAAAATTTTTAAGGGACTTTGAAAAAATTTCAACTGGAATTTTAGCCATTTTTTGACGTGAAATTGTAAACATGTGGCCACGGATTTTGAAAATTTAAGAGAGAATTTTAAAAGCTTCAAGAGAATTTCAACAATTTTGAGAGGGATTTGAAAAGTTTCAATGGGAATGGGAAGAATTGGGACAAAAATTGGAAAATTTTTAAGGGACTTTGAAAAAATTTCAACTGGAATTTTAGCCATTTTTTGACGTGAAATTGTAAACATGTGGACATGGATTTTGAAAATTCTAGAGAGAATTTTAAAAGCTTCAACAGAATTTCTACAATTTTGAGAGGGATTTGAAAAGTTTCAATGGTAATGGGAAAAATTGGGACAAAAATTGGAAAATTTTTAAGGGACTTTGAAAAAATTTCAAATGGAATTTTAGCATTTTTTTTACGTGAAATTGTAAACATGTGGACATGGATTTTGAAAATTCTAGAGAGAATTTTAAAAGCTTTAACAGAATTTCTACAATTTTGAGAGGGATTTGAAAAGTTTCAATGGGAATGGGAAGAATTGGGACAAAAATGGGAAAATTTTTAAGGGACTTTGAAAAAATTTCAACTGGAATTTTAGCATTTTTTTTACGTGAAATTGTAAACATGTGGACATGGATTTTGAAAATTCTAGAGAGAATTTTAAAAGCTTCAACAGAATTTCTACAATTTTGAGAGGGATTTGAAAAGTTTCAATGGGAATGGGAAGAATTGGGACAAAAATTGGAAAATTTTTAAGGGACTTTGAAAAAATTTCAACTGGAATTTTAGCAATTTTTTGACGTGAAATTGTAAACATGTGGACATGGATTTTGAAAATTCTAGAGAGAATTTTAAAAGCTTCAAGAGAATTTCAACAATTTTGAGAGGGATTTGAAAAGTTTCAATGGGAATGGGAAGAATTGGGACAAAAATTGGAAAATTTTTAAGGGACTTTGAAAAAATTTCAACTGGAATTTTAGCATTTTTTTTACGTGAAATTGTAAACATGTGGCCATGGATTTTGAAAATTCTAGAGAGAATTTTAAAAGCTTCAAGAGAATTTCAACAATTTTGAGAGGGATTTGAAAAGTTTCAATGGGAATGGGAAGAATTGGGACAAAAATTGGAAAATTTTTAAGGGACTTTGAAAAAATTTCAACTGGAATTTTAGCCATTTTTTTACGTGAAATTGTAAACATGTGGACATGGATTTTGAAAATTCTAGAGAGAATTTTAAAAGCTTCAAGAGAATTTCAACAATTTTGAGAGGGATTTGAAAAGTTTCAATGGGAATGGGAAGAATTGGGACAAAAATTGGAAAATTTTGAAGGGACTTTGAAAAAATTTCAACTGGAATTTTAGCCATTTTGTTACGTGAAATTGTAAACATGTGGCCATGGATTTTGAAAATTCTAGAGAGAATTTTAAAAGCTTCAAGAGAATTTCAACAATTTTGAGAGGGATTTGAAAAGTTTCAATGGGAATGGGAAGAATTGGGACAAAAATTGGAAAATTTTTAAGGGACTTTGAAAAAATTTCAACTGGAATTTTAGCCATTTTTTGACGTGAAATTGTAAACATGTGGCCACGGATTTTGAAAATTTAAGAGAGAATTTTAAAAGCTTCAAGAGAATTTCAACAATTTTGAGAGGGATTTGAAAAGTTTCAATGGGAATGGGAAGAATTGGGACAAAAATTGGAAAATTTTTAAGGGACTTTGAAAAAATTTCAACTGGAATTTTAGCCATTTTTTGACGTGAAATTGTAAACATGTGGACATGGATTTTGAAAATTCTAGAGAGAATTTTAGAAGCTTCAACAGAATTTCTACAATTTTGAGAGGGATTTGAAAAGTTTCAATGGGAATGGGAAGAATTGGGACAAAAATTGGAAAATTTTTAAGGGACTTTGAAAAAATTTCAACTGGAATTTTAGCCATTTTTTGACGTGAAATTGTAAACATGTGGACATGGATTTTGAAAATTCTAGAGAGAATTTTAAAAGTTTCAAGAGAATTTCAACAATTTTGAGAGGGATTTGAAAAGTTTCAATGGGAATGGGAAGAATTGGGACAAAAATTGGAAAATTTTGAAGGGACTTTGAAAAAATTTCAACTGGAATTTTAGCCATTTTTTTATGTGAAATTGTAAACATGTGGACATGGATTTTGAAAATTCTAGAGAGAATTTTAAAAGCTTCAAGAGAATTTCAACAATTTTGAGAGGGATTTGAAAAGTTTCAATGGGAATGGGAAGAATTGGGACAAAAAATGGAAAATTTTATAAGGGACTCAGAAAAAATTTCAACTGGAATTTTAGCCATTTTTTAACGTGAAATTGTAAACATGTGGACATGGATTTTGAAAATTCTAGAGAGAATTTTAAAAGCTTTAACAGAATTTCTACAATTTTGAGAGGGATTTGAAAAGTTTCAATGGGAATGGGAAGAATTGGGACAAAAATTGAAAAATTTTTAAGGGACTTTGAAAAAATTTCAACTGGAATTTTAGCATTTTTTGACGTGAAATTGTAAACATGTGGCCATGGATTTTAAAAATTCTAGAGAGAATTTTAAAAGCTTCAACAGAATTTCAACAATTTTGAGAGGGATTTGAAAAGTTTCAATGGGAATGGGAAGAATTGGGACAAAAATTGGAAAATTTTTAAGGGACTTTGAAAAAATTTCAACTGGAATTTTAGCAATTTTTTTACGTGAAATTGTAAACATGTGGACATGGATTTTGAAAATTCTAGAGAGAATTTTAAAAGCTTCAAGAGAATTTCAACAATTTTGAGAGGGATTTGAAAAGTTTCAATGGGAATGGGAAAAATTGGGACAAAAATTGGAAAATTTTTAAGGGACTTTGAAAAAATTTCAACTGGAATTTTAGCATTTCTTTTACGTGAAATTGTAAACATGTGGACATGGATTTTGAAAATTCTAGAGAGAATTTTAAAAGCTTTAACAGAATTTCTACAATTTTGAGAGGGATTTGAAAAGTTTCAATGGGAATGGGAAGAATTGGGACAAAAATGGGAAAATTTTTAAGGGACTTTGAAAAAATTTCAACTGGAATTTTAGCATTTTTTTTACGTGAAATTGTAAACATGTGGCCATGGATTTTGAAAATTCTAGAGAGACTTTTAAAAGCTTCAAGAGAATTTCAACAATTTTGAGAGGGATTTGAAAAGTTTCAATGGGAATGGGAAGAATTGGGACAAAAAATGGAAAATTTTATAAGGGACTCTGAAAAAATTTCAACTGGAATTTTAGCCATTTTTTAACGTGAAATTGTAAACATGTGGACATGGATTTTGAAAATTCTAGAGAGAATTTTAAAAGCTTTAACAGAATTTCTACAATTTTGAGAAGGATTTGAAAAGTTTCAATGGGAATGGGAAGAATTGGGACAAAAATTGGAAAATTTTTAAGGGACTTTGAAAAAATTTCAACTGGAATTTTAGCAATTTTTTTACGTGAAATTGTAAACATGTGGACATGGATTTTGAAAATTCTAGAGAGAATTTTAAAAGCTTCAAGAGAATTTCAACAATTTTGAGAGGGATTTGAAAAGTTTCAATGGGAATGGGAAGAATTGGGACAAAAATTGGAAAATTTTTAAGGGACTTTGAAAAAATTTCAACTGGAATTTTAGCATTTTTTTTACGTGAAATTGTAAACATGTGGACATGGATTTTGAAAATTCTAGAGAGAATTTTAAAAGCTTTAACAGAATTTCTACAATTTTGAGAGGGATTTGAAAAGTTTCAATGGGAATGGGAAGAATTGGGACAAAAATTGGAAAATTTTTAAGGGACTTTGAAAAAATTTCAACTGGAATTTTAGCCATTTTTTGACGTGAAATTGTAAACATGTGGACATGGATTTTGAAAATTCTAGAGAGAATTTTAAAAGTTTCAAGAGAATTTCAACAATTTTGAGAGGGATTTGAAAAGTTTCAATGGGAATGGGAAGAATTGGGACAAAAATTGGAAAATTTTGAAGGGACTTTGAAAAAATTTCAACTGGAATTTTAGCCATTTTTTTATGTGAAATTGTAAACATGTGGACATGGATTTTGAAAATTCTAGAGAGAATTTTAAAAGCTTCAAGAGAATTTCAACAATTTTGAGAGGGATTTGAAAAGTTTCAATGGGAATGGGAAGAATTGGGACAAAAAATGGAAAATTTTATAAGGGACTCAGAAAAAATTTCAACTGGAATTTTAGCCATTTTTTAACGTGAAATTGTAAACATGTGGACATGGATTTTGAAAATTCTAGAGAGAATTTTAAAAGCTTTAACAGAATTTCTACAATTTTGAGAGGGATTTGAAAAGTTTCAATGGGAATGGGAAGAATTGGGACAAAAATTGAAAAATTTTTAAGGGACTTTGAAAAAATTTCAACTGGAATTTTAGCATTTTTTGACGTGAAATTGTAAACATGTGGCCATGGATTTTAAAAATTCTAGAGAGAATTTTAAAAGCTTCAACAGAATTTCAACAATTTTGAGAGGGATTTGAAAAGTTTCAATGGGAATGGGAAGAATTGGGACAAAAATTGGAAAATTTTTAAGGGACTTTGAAAAAATTTCAACTGGAATTTTAGCAATTTTTTTACGTGAAATTGTAAACATGTGGACATGGATTTTGAAAATTCTAGAGAGAATTTTAAAAGCTTCAAGAGAATTTCAACAATTTTGAGAGGGATTTGAAAAGTTTCAATGGGAATGGGAAAAATTGGGACAAAAATTGGAAAATTTTTAAGGGACTTTGAAAAAATTTCAACTGGAATTTTAGCATTTCTTTTACGTGAAATTGTAAACATGTGGACATGGATTTTGAAAATTCTAGAGAGAATTTTAAAAGCTTTAACAGAATTTCTACAATTTTGAGAGGGATTTGAAAAGTTTCAATGGGAATGGGAAGAATTGGGACAAAAATGGGAAAATTTTTAAGGGACTTTGAAAAAATTTCAACTGGAATTTTAGCATTTTTTTTACGTGAAATTGTAAACATGTGGCCATGGATTTTGAAAATTCTAGAGAGACTTTTAAAAGCTTCAAGAGAATTTCAACAATTTTGAGAGGGATTTGAAAAGTTTCAATGGGAATGGGAAGAATTGGGACAAAAAATGGAAAATTTTATAAGGGACTCTGAAAAAATTTCAACTGGAATTTTAGCCATTTTTTAACGTGAAATTGTAAACATGTGGACATGGATTTTGAAAATTCTAGAGAGAATTTTAAAAGCTTTAACAGAATTTCTACAATTTTGAGAAGGATTTGAAAAGTTTCAATGGGAATGGGAAGAATTGGGACAAAAATTGGAAAATTTTTAAGGGACTTTGAAAAAATTTCAACTGGAATTTTAGCAATTTTTTTACGTGAAATTGTAAACATGTGGACATGGATTTTGAAAATTCTAGAGAGAATTTTAAAAGCTTCAAGAGAATTTCAACAATTTTGAGAGGGATTTGAAAAGTTTCAATGGGAATGGGAAGAATTGGGACAAAAATTGGAAAATTTTTAAGGGACTTTGAAAAAATTTCAACTGGAATTTTAGCATTTTTTTTACGTGAAATTGTAAACATGTGGACATGGATTTTGAAAATTCTAGAGAGAATTTTAAAAGCTTTAACAGAATTTCTACAATTTTGAGAGGGATTTGAAAAGTTTCAAT
>NW_028117275.1:0-43993 GCF_964273445.1 Streptopelia decaocto | reverse complement strand
GATTTGAAAAGTTTCAATGGGAATGGGAAGAATTGGGACAAAAATTGGAAAATTTTTAAGGGACTTTGAAAAAATTTCAACGGGAATTTTAGCCATTTTTTCACGTGAAATTGTAAACATGTTGAAGTGGATTTTGAAAATTCTAGAGAGAATTTTAAAAGCTTCAACAGAATTTCAACAATTTTGAGAGGGATTTGAAAAGTTTCAATGGGAATGGGAAGAATTGGGACAAAAATTGGAAAATTTTTAAGGGACTTTGAAAAAATTTCAACTGGAATTTTAGCAATTTTGACGTGAAATTGTAAACATGTTGAAGTGGATTTTGAAAATTCTAGAGAGAATTTTAAAAGCTTCAAGAGAATTTCAACAGTTTTGAGAGGGATTTGAAAAGTTTCAATGGGAATGGGAAGAATTGGGACAAAAATTGTAAAATTTTTCAGGGACTTTGAAAAAATTTCAACTGGAATTTTAGCCATTTTTGACGTGAAATTGTAAACATGTGGACATGGATTTTGAAAATTCTAGAGAGAATTTTAAAAGCTTCAACAGAATTTCAACAATTTTGAGAGGGATTTGAAAAGTTTCAATGGGAATGGGAAGAATTGGGACAAAAATTGGAAAATTTTGAAGGGACTTTGAAAAAATTTCAACTGGAATTTTAGCCATTTTTTGACGTGAAATTGTAAACATGAGGACATGGATTTTGAAAATTCTAGAGAGAATTTTAAAAGCTTCAACAGAATTTCAACAATTTTGAGAGGGATTTGAAAAGTTTCAATGGGAATGGGAAGAATTGGGACAAAAATTGGAAAATTTTTAAGGGACTTTGAAAAAATTTCAACTGGAATTTTAGCCATTTTTTGACGTGAAATTGTAAACATGTGGCCATGGATTTTGAAAATTCTAGAGAGAATTTTAAAAGCTTCAACGGATTTTCCACAATTTTGAGAGGGATTTGAAAAGTTTCAATGGGAATGGGAAGAATTGGGACAAAAATTGGAAAATTTTTAAGGGACTTTGAAAAAATGTCAACTGGAATTTTAGCCATTTTTTGACGTGAAATTGTAAACATGTTGAAGTGGATTTTGAAAATTCTAGAGAGAATTTTAAAAGCTTCAAGAGAATTTCAACAATTTTGAGAGGGATTTGAAAAGTTTCAATGGGAATGGGAAGAGTTGGGATGAAAATTGGAAAATTTTTAAGGGACTTTGAAAAAATTTCAACTGGAATTTTAGCCATTTTTTGACGTGAAATTGTAAACATGTGGACATGGATTTTGAAAATTCTAGAGAGAATTTTAAAAGCTTCAACAGAATTTCAACAATTTTGAGAGGGATTTGAAAAGTTTCAATGGGAATGGGAAGAATTGGGACAAAAATTGGAATATTTTTCAGGGACTTTGAAAAAATTTCAACTGGAATTTTAGCCATTTTTTGACGTGAAATTGTAAACATGTGGACATGGATTTTGAAAATTCTAGAGAGAATTTTAAAAGCTTCAAGAGAATTTCAACAATTTTGAGAGGGATTTGAAAAGTTTCCATGGGAATGGGAAGAATTGGGACAAAAATTGGAAAATTTTTAAGGGACTTTGAAAAAATGTCAAATGGAATTTTAGCCATTTTTTGATGTGAAATTGTAAACATGTTGAAGTGGATTTTGAAAATTCTAGAGAGAATTTTAAAAGCTTCAACAGAATTTCAACAGTTTTGAGAGGGATTTGAAAAGTTTCAATGGGAATGGGAAGAATTGGGACAAAAATTGGAAAATTTTTCAGGGACTTTGAAAAAATTTCAACTGGTATTTTAGCCATTTTTTCACGTGAAATTGTAAACATGTTGAAGTGGATTTTGAAAATTCTAGAGAGAAGTTTAAAAGCTTCAACAGAATTTCAACAGTTTTGAGAGGGATTTGAAAAGTTTCAATGGGAATGGGAAGAATTGGGACAAAAATTGGAAAATTTTTAAGGGACTTTGAAAAAATTTCAACTGGAATTTTAGCCATTTTTTGACGTGAAATTGTAAACATGTGGCCATGGATTTTGAAAATTCTAGAGAGAATTTTAAAAGCTTCAACAGAATTTCAACAATTTTGAGAGGGATTTGAAAAGTTTCAATGGGAATGGGAAGAATTGGGACAAAAATTGGAAAATTTTTAAGGGACTTTGAAAAAATTTCAACTGGAATTTTAGCCATTTTTTGACGTGAAATTGTAAACATGTGGCCATGGATTTTGAAAATTCTAGAGAGAATTTTAAAAGCTTCAACAGAATTTCAACAATTTTGAGAGGGATTTGAAAAGTTTCAATGGGAATGGGAAGAATTGGGACAAAAATTGGAAAATTTTTAAGGGACTTTGAAAAAATTTCAACTGGAATTTTAGCCATTTTTTGACGTGAAATTGTAAACATGTGGCCATGGATTTTGAAAATTCTAGAGAGAATTTTAAAAGCTTCAACAGAATTTCAACAATTTTGAGAGGGATTTGAAAAGTTTCAATGGGAATGGGAAGAATTGGGACAAAAATTGGAAAATTTTTAAGGGACTTTGAAAAAATTTCAACTGGAATTTTAGCTATTTTTTGACGTGAAATTGTAAACATGTGGCCATGGATTTTGAAAATTCTAGAGAGAATTTTAAAAGCTTCAAGAGAATTTCAACAATTTTGAGAGGGATTTGAAAAGTTTCAATGGGAATGGGAAGAATTGGGACAAAAATTGGAAAATTTTTCAGGGACTATGAAAAAATTTCAACTGGAATTTTAGCCATTTTTTGACGTGAAATTGTAAACATGTGGACATGGATTTTGAAAATTCTAGAGAGAATTTTAAAAGCTTCAACAGAATTTCAACAATTTTGAGAGGGATTTGAAAAGTTTCCATGGGAATGGGAAGAATTGGGACAAAAATTGGAAAATTTTGAAGGGACTTTGAAAAAATTTCAACTGGAATTTTAGCCATTTTTTGACGTGAAATTGTGAACAAGTGGACATGGATTTTGAAAATTCTAGAGAGAATTTTAAAAGCTTCAAGAGAATTTCAACAATTTTGAGAGGGATTTGAAAAGTTTCAATGGGAATGGGAAGAATTGGGACAAAAATTGGAAAATTTTTCAGGGACTTTGAAAAAATGTCAAATGGAATTTTAGCAATTTTTTGACGTGAAATTGTAAACATGTTGAAGTGGATTTTGAAAATTCTAGAGAGAATTTTAAAAGCTTCAACAGAATTTCAACAGTTTTGAGAGGGATTTGAAAAGTTTCAATGGGAATGGGAAGAATTGGGACAAAAATTGGAAAATTTTTCAGGGACTTTGAAAAAATTTCAACTGGTATTTTAGCCATTTTTTCACGTGAAATTGTAAACATGTTGAAGTGGATTTTGAAAATTCTAGAGAGAATTTTAAAAGCTTCAACAGAATTTCAACAATTTTGAGAGGGATTTGAAAAGTTTCAATGGGAATGGGAAGAATTGGGACAAAAATTGGAAAATTTTTAAGGGACTTTGAAAAAATTTCAACTGGAATTTTAGCCATTTTTTGACGTGAAATTGTAAACATGTGGCCATGGATTTTGAAAATTCTAGAGAGAATTTTAAAAGCTTCAACAGAATTTCAACAATTTTGAGAGGGATTTGAAAAGTTTCAATGGGAATGGGAAGAATTGGGACAAAAATTGGAAAATTTTGAAGGGACTTTGAAAAAATTTCAACTGGAATTTTAGCAATTTTTTGACGTGAAATTGTAAACATGTGGACATGGATTTTGAAAATTCTAGAGAGAATTTTAAAAGCTTCAACAGAATTTCAACAATTTTGAGAGGGATTTGAAAAGTTTCAATGGGAATGGGAAGAATTGGGACAAAAATTGGAAAATTTTTAAGGGACTTTGAAAAAATTTCAACTGGAATTTTAGCCATTTTTTGACGTGAAATTGTGAACATGTGGACATGGATTTTGAAAATTCTAGAGAGAATTTTAAAAGCTTCAACAGAATTTCAACAATTTTGAGAGGGATTTGAAAAGTTTCAAAGGGAATGGGAAGAATTGGGACAAAAATTGGAAAATTTTTCAGGGACTTTGAAAAAATTGCAACTGGAATTTTAGCAATTTTGACGTGAAATTGTAAACATGTTGAAGTGGATTTTGAAAATTCTAGAGAGAATTTTAAAAGCTTCAACAGAATTTCAACAATTTTGAGAGGGATTTGAAAAGTTTCAATGGGAATGGGAAGAATTGGGACAAAAATTGGAAAATTTTTAAGGGACTTTGAAAAAATTTCAACTGGAATTTTAGCCATTTTTTCACGTGAAATTGTAAACATGTGGCCATGGATTTTGAAAATTCTAGAGAGAATTTTAAAAGCTTCAAGAGAATTTCAACAATTTTGAGAGGGATTTGAAAAGTTTCAATGGGAATGGGAAGAATTGGGACAAAAATTGGAAAATTTTTAAGGGACTTTGAAAAAATTTCAACTGGAATTTTAGCCATTTTTTGACGTGAAATTGTGAACAAGTGGCCATGGATTTTGAAAATTCTAGAGAGAATTTTAAAAGCTTCAACAGAATTTCAACAATTTTGAGAGGGATTTGAAAAGTTTCAATGGGAATGGGAAGAATTGGGACAAAAATTGGAAAATTTTTCAGGGACTTTGAAAAAATGTCAAATGGAATTTTAGCCATTTTTTGACGTGAAATTGTAAACATGTTGAAGTGGATTTTGAAAATTCTAGAGAGAATTTTAAAAGCTTCAACAGAATTTCAACAGTTTTGAGAGGGATTTGAAAAGTTTCAATGGGAATGGGAAGAATTGGGACAAAAATTGGAAAATTTTTCAGGGACTTTGAAAAAATTTCAACTGGAATTTTAGCAATTTTTTGACGTGAAATTGTAAACATGTTGAAGTGGATTTTGAAAATTCTAGAGAGAATTTTAAAAGCTTCAACAGAATTTCAACAATTTTGAGAGGGATTTGAAAAGTTTCAATGGGAATGGGAAGAATTGGGACAAAAATTGGAAAATTTTTAAGGGACTTTGAAAAAATTTCAACTGGAATTTTAGCCATTTTTTGACGTGAAATTGTGAACATGTGGACATGGATTTTGAAAATTCTAGAGAGAATTTTAAAAGCTTCAACAGAATTTCAACAATTTTGAGAGGGATTTGAAAAGTTTCAAAGGGAATGGGAAGAATTGGGACAAAAATTGGAAAATTTTTCAGGGACTTTGAAAAAATGTCAACTGGAATTTTAGCAATTTTGACGTGAAATTGTAAACATGTTGAAGTGGATTTTGAAAATTCTAGAGAGAAGTTTAAAAGCTTCAACAGAATTTCAACAGTTTTGAGAGGGATTTGAAAAGTTTCAATGGGAATGGGAAGAATTGGGACAAAAATTGGAAAATTTTTAAGGGACTTTGAAAAAATTTCAACTGGAATTTTAGCCATTTTTTCACGTGAAATTGTAAACATGTGGCCATGGATTTTGAAAATTCTAGAGAGAATTTTAAAAGCTTCAAGAGAATTTCAACAATTTTGAGAGGGATTTGAAAAGTTTCAATGGGAATGGGAAGAATTGGGACAAAAATTGGAAAATTTTTAAGGGACTTTGAAAAAATTTCAACTGGAATTTTAGCCATTTTTTGACGTGAAATTGTGAACAAGTGGACATGGATTTTGAAAATTCTAGAGAGAATTTTAAAAGCTTCAACAGAATTTCAACAATTTTGAGAGGGATTTGAAAAGTTTCAATGGGAATGGGAAGAATTGGGACAAAAATTGGAAAATTTTGAAGGGACTTTGAAAAAATTGCAACTGGAATTTTAGCCATTTTTTGACGTGAAATTGTAAACATGTGGCCATGGATTTTGAAAATTCTAGAGAGAATTTTGAAGCTTCAACAGAATTTCAACAATTTTGAGAGGGATTTGAAAAGTTTCAATGGGAATGGGAAGAATTGGGACAAAAATTGGAAAATTTTGAAGGGACTTTGAAAAAATTTCAACTGGAATTTTAGCCATTTTTTGACGTGAAATTGTAAACATGTGGACATGGATTTTGAAAATTCTAGAGAGAATTTTAAAAGCTTCAAGAGAATTTCAACAGTTTTGAGAGGGATTTGAAAAGTTTCAATGGGAATGGGAAGAATTGGGACAAAAATTGGAAAATTTTTAAGGGACTTTGAAAAAATTTCAACTGGAATTTTAGCCATTTTTTCACGTGAAATTGTAAACATGTGGCCATGGATTTGGAAAATTCTAGAGAGAATTTTAAAAGCTTCAAGAGAATTTCAACAATTTTGAGAGGGATTTGAAAAGTTTCAATGGGAATGGGAAGAATTGGGACAAAAATTGGAAAATTTTTAAGGAACTTTGAAAAAATTTCAACTGGAATTTTAGCCATTTTTTGACGTGAAATTGTGAACAAGTGGACATGGATTTTGAAAATTCTAGAGAGAATTTTAAAAGCTTCAAGAGAATTTCAACAATTTTGAGAGGGATTTGAAAAGTTTCAATGGGAATGGGAAGAATTGGGACAAAAATTGGAAAATTTTTCAGGGACTTTGAAAAAATGTCAAATGGAATTTTAGCCATTTTTTGACGTGAAATTGTAAACATGTTGAAGTGGATTTTGAAAATTCTAGAGAGAATTTTAAAAGCTTCAACAGAATTTCAACAATTTTGAGAGGGATTTGAAAAGTTTCAAAGGGAATGGGAAGAATTGGGACAAAAATTGGAAAATTTTTCAGGGACTTTGAAAAAATGTCAACTGGAATTTTAGCAATTTTGACGTGAAATTGTAAACATGTTGAAGTGGATTTTGAAAATTCTAGAGAGAATTTTAAAAGCTTCAAGAGAATTTCAACAGTTTTGAGAGGGATTTGAAAAGTTTCAATGGGAATGGGAAGAATTGGGACAAAAATTGGAAAATTTTTAAGGGACTTTGAAAAAATTGCAACTGGAATTTTAGCCATTTTTTGACGTGAAATTGTAAACATGTGGCCATGGATTTTGAAAATTCTAGAGAGAATTTTAAAAGCTTCAAGATAATTTCAAAAATTTTGAGAGGGATTTGAAAAGTTTCAATGGGAATGGGAAGAATTGGGACAAAAATTGGAAAATTTTTAAGGGACTTTGAAAAAATGTCAAATGGAATTTTAGCCATTTTTTGACGTGAAATTGTGAACAAGTGGACATGGATTTTGAAAATTCTAGAGAGAATTTTAAAAGCTTCAAGAGAATTTCAACAATTTTGAGAGGGATTTGAAAAGTTTCAATGGGAATGGGAAGAATTGGGACAAAAATTGGAAAATTTTTCAGGGACTTTGAAAAAATGTCAAATGGAATTTTAGCCATTTTTTGACGTGAAATTGTAAACATGTTGAAGTGGATTTTGAAAATTCTAGAGAGAATTTTAAAAGCTTCAACAGAATTTCAACAATTTGGAGAGGGATTTGAAAAGTTTCAATGGGAATGGGAAGAATTGGGACAAAAATTGGAAAATTTTTCAGGGACTTTGAAAAAATTTCAACTGGTATTTTAGCCATTTTTTCACGTGAAATTGTAAACATGTTGAAGTGGATTTTGAAAATTCTAGAGAGAATTTTAAAAGCTTCAACAGAATTTCAACAATTTTGAGAGGGATTTGAAAAGTTTCAATGGGAATGGGAAGAATTGGGACAAAAATTGGAAAATTTTTCAGGGACTTTGAAAAAATTGCAACTGGAATTTTAGCCATTTTTTGACGTGAAATTGTAAACATGTGGCCATGGATTTTGAAAATTCTTGAGAGAATTTAGAAGCTTCAACAGAATTTCAACAATTTTGAGAGGGATTTGAAAAGTTTCAATGGGAATGGGAAGAATTGGGACAAAAATTGGAAAATTTTGAAGGGACTTTGAAAAAATTGCAACTGGAATTTTAGCCATTTTTTGACGTGAAATTGTAAACATGTGGACATGGATTTTGAAAATTCTAGAGAGAATTTTAAAAGCTTCAAGAGAATTTCAACAATTTTGAGAGGGATTTGAAAAGTTTCAATGGGAATGGGAAGAATTGGGACAAAAATTGGAAAATTTTTAAGGGACTTTGAAAAAATTTCAACTGGAATTTTAGCCATTTTTTGACGTGAAATTGTGAACATGTGGACATGGATTTTGAAAATTCTAGAGAGAATTTTAAAAGCTTCAACAGAATTTCAACAATTTTGAGAGGGATTTGAAAAGTTTCCATGGGAATGGGAAGAATTGGGACAAAAATTGGAAAATTTTTCAGGGACTTTGAAAAAATGTCAACTGGAATTTTAGCAATTTTGACGTGAAATTGTAAACATGTTGAAGTGGATTTTGAAAATTCTAGAGAGAAGTTTAAAAGCTTCAACAGAATTTCAACAATTTTGAGAGGGATTTGAAAAGTTTCAATGGGAATGGGAAGAATTGGGACAAAAATTGGAAAATTTTTAAGGGACTTTGAAAAAATTTCAACTGGAATTTTAGCCATTTTTTCACGTGAAATTGTAAACATGTGGCCATGGATTTTGAAAATTCTAGAGAGAATTTTAAAAGCTTCAACAGAATTTCAACAATTTTGAGAGGGATTTGAAAAGTTTCAATGGGAATGGGAAGAATTGGGACAAAAATTGGAAAATTTTAAAGGGACTTTGAAAAAATTTCAACTGGAATTTTAGCCATTTTTTGACGTGAAATTGTGAACAAGTGGACATGGATTTTGAAAATTCTAGAGAGAATTTTAAAAGCTTCAAGAGAATTTCAACAATTTTGAGAGGGATTTGAAAAGTTTCAATGGGAATGGGAAGAATTGGGACAAAAATTGGAAAATTTTTCAGGGACTTTGAAAAAATGTCAAATGGAATTTTAGCCATTTTTTGACGTGAAATTGTAAACATGTTGAAGTGGATTTTGAAAATTCTAGAGAGAATTTTAAAAGCTTCAACAGAATTTCAACAGTTTTGAGAGGGATTTGAAAAGTTTCAATGGGAATGGGAAGAATTGGGACAAAAATTGGAAAATTTTTCAGGGACTTTGAAAAAATTTCAACTGGAATTTTAGCCATTTTTTGACGTGAAATTGTAAACATGTTGAAGTGGATTTTGAAAATTCTAGAGAGAATTTTAAAAGCTTCAACAGAATTTCAACAATTTTGAGAGGGATTTGAAAAGTTTCAATGGGAATGGGAAGAATTGGGACAAAAATTGGAAAATTTTGAAGGGACTTTGAAAAAATTGCAACTGGAATTTTAGCCATTTTTTGACGTGAAATTGTAAACATGTGGCCATGGATTTTGAAAATTCTTGAGAGAATTTAGAAGCTTCAACAGAATTTCAACAGTTTTGAGAGGGATTTGAAAAGTTTCAATGGGAATGGGAAGAATTGGGACAAAAATTGGAAAATTTTGAAGGGACTTTGAAAAAATTTCAACTGGAATTTTAGCCATTTTTTCACGTGAAATTGTAAACATGTGGCCATGGATTTTGAAAATTCTAGAGAGAATTTTAAAAGCTTCAACAGAATTTCAACAATTTTGAGAGGGATTTGAAAAGTTTCAATGGGAATGGGAAGAATTGGGACAAAAATTGGAAAATTTTGAAGGGACTTTGAAAAAATTTCAACTGGAATTTTAGCCATTTTTTGACGTGAAATTGTGAACAAGTGGACATGGATTTTGAAAATTCTAGAGAGAATTTTAAAAGCTTCAAGAGAATTTCAACAATTTTGAGAGGGATTTGAAAAGTTTCAATGGGAATGGGAAGAATTGGGACAAAAATTGGAAAATTTTTCAGGGACTTTGAAAAAATGTCAAATGGAATTTTAGCCATTTTTTGACGTGAAATTGTAAACATGTTGAAGTGGATTTTGAAAATTCTAGAGAGAATTTTAAAAGCTTCAACAGAATTTCAACAGTTTTGAGAGGGATTTGAAAAGTTTCAATGGGAATGGGAAGAATTGGGACAAAAATTGGAAAATTTTTCAGGGACTTTGAAAAAATTTCAACTGCTATTTTAGCCATTTTTTGACGTGAAATTGTAAACATGTTGAAGTGGATTTTGAAAATTCTAGAGAGAATTTTAAAAGCTTCAACAGAATTTCAACAATTTTGAGAGGGATTTGAAAAGTTTCAATGGGAATGGGAAGAATTGGGACAAAAATTGGAAAATTTTTAAGGGACTTTGAAAAAATTGCAACTGGAATTTTAGCCATTTTTTGACGTGAAATTGTAAACATGTGGCCATGAATTTGAAAATTCTTGAGAGAATTTAGAAGCTTCAACAGAATTTCAACAATTTTGAGAGGGATTTGAAAAGTTTCAATGGGAATGGGAAGAATTGGGACAAAAATTGGAAAATTTTTCAGGGACTTTGAAAAAATTTCAACTGGAATTTTAGCCATTTTTTGACGTGAAATTGTAAACATGTGGACATGGATTTTGAAAATTCTAGAGAGAATTTTAAAAGCTTCAACAGAATTTCCACAATTTTGAGAGGGATTTGAAAAGTTTCAATGGGAATGGGAAGAATTGGGACAAAAATTGGAAAATTTTTCAGGGACTTTGAAAAAATTTCAACTGGAATTTTAGCCATTTTTTGACGTGAAATTGTAAACATGTGGACATGGATTTTGAAAATTCTAGAGAGAATTTTAAAAGCTTCAACAGAATTTCAACAATTTTGAGAGGGATTTGAAAAGTTTCCATGGGAATGGGAAGAATTGGGACAAAAATTGGAAAATTTTGAAGGGACTTTGAAAAAATTTCAACTGGAATTTTAGCCATTTTTTGACGTGAAATTGTGAACATGTGGACATGGATTTTGAAAATTCTAGAGAGAATTTTAAAAGCTTCAACAGAATTTCAACAATTTTGAGAGGGATTTGAAAAGTTTCAATGGGAATGGGAAGAATTGGGACAAAAATTGGAAAATTTTTCAGGGACTTTGAAAAAATGTCAACTGGAATTTTAGCAATTTTGACGTGAAATTGTAAACATGTTGAAGTGGATTTTGAAAATTCTAGAGAGAAGTTTAAAAGCTTCAACAGAATTTCAACAGTTTTGAGAGGGATTTGAAAAGTTTCAATGGGAATGGGAAGAATTGGGACAAAAATTGGAAAATTTTTAAGGGACTTTGAAAAAATTTCAACTGGAATTTTAGCCATTTTTTCACGTGAAATTGTAAACATGTGGCCATGGATTTTGAAAATTCTAGAGAGAATTTTAAAAGCTTCAAGATAATTTCAAAAATTTTGAGAGGGATTTGAAAAGTTTCAATGGGAATGGGAAGAATTGGGACAAAAATTGGAAAATTTTGAAGGGACTTTGAAAAAATTGCAACTGGAATTTTAGCCATTTTTTGACGTGAAATTGTAAACATGTGGCCATGGATTTTGAAAATTCTAGAGAGAATTTTAAAAGCTTCAACAGAATTTCAACAATTTTGAGAGGGATTTGAAAAGTTTCAATGGGAATGGGAAGAATTGGGACAAAAATTGGAAAATTTTTAAGGGACTTTGAAAAAATTTCAACTGGAATTTTAGCCATTTTTTGACGTGAAATTGTAAACATGTGGACATGGATTTTGAAAATTCTAGAGAGAATTTTAAAAGCTTCAAGAGAATTTCTACAATTTTGAGAGGGATTTGAAAAGTTTCCATGGGAATGGGAAGAATTGGGACAAAAATTGGAAAATTTTGAAGGGACTTTGAAAAAATTTCAACTGGAATTTTAGCCATTTTTTGACGTGAAATTGTAAACATGTGGCCATGGATTTTGAAAATTCTAGAGAGAATTTTAAAAGCTTCAAGAGAATTTCAACAATTTTGAGAGGGATTTGAAAAGTTTCAATGGGAATGGGAAGAATTGGGACAAAAATTGGAAAATTTTTAAGGGACTTTGAAAAAATTTCAACTGGAATTTTAGCCATTTTTTGACGTGAAATTGTAAACATGTGGACATGGATTTTGAAAATTCTAGAGAGAATTTTAAAAGCTTCAACAGAATTTCAACAATTTTGAGAGGGATTTGAAAAGTTTCAATGGGAATGGGAAGAATTGGGACAAAAATTGGAAAATTTTGAAGGGACTTTGAAAAAATTTCAACTGGAATTTTAGCCATTTTTTGACGTGAAATTGTAAACATGTGGCCATGGATTTTGAAAATTCTAGAGAGAATTTTAAAAGCTTCAAGAGAATTTCAACAATTTTGAGAGGGATTTGAAAAGTTTCAATGGGAATGGGAAGAATTGGGACAAAAATTGGAAAATTTTTCAGGGACTTTGAAAAAATGTCAAATGGAATTTTAGCCATTTTTTGACGTGAAATTGTAAACATGTGGACATGGATTTTGAAAATTCTAGAGAGAATTTTAAAAGCTTCAACAGAATTTCAACAATTTTGAGAGGGATTTGAAAAGTTTCAATGGGAATGGGAAGAATTGGGACAAAAATTGGAAAATTTTTAAGGGACTTTGAAAAAATTGCAACTGGAATTTTAGCCATTTTTTGACGTGAAATTGTAAACATGTGGCCATGGATTTTGAAAATTCTAGAGAGAATTTTAAAAGCTTCAACAGAATTTCAACAATTTTGAGAGGGATTTGAAAAGTTTCAATGGGAATGGGAAGAATTGGGACAAAAATTGGAAAATTTTTAAGGGACTTTGAAAAAATTTCAACTGGAATTTTAGCCATTTTTTGACGTGAAATTGTAAACATGTGGACATGGATTTTGAAAATTCTAGAGAGAATTTTAAAAGCTTCAACAGAATTTCAACAATTTTGAGAGGGATTTGAAAAGTTTCAATGGGAATGGGAAGAATTGGGACAAAAATTGGAAAATTTTGAAGGGACTTTGAAAAAATTTCAACTGGAATTTTAGCAATTTTTTGACGTGAAATTGTAAACATGTGGACATGGATTTTGAAAATTCTAGAGAGAATTTTAAAAGCTTCAACAGAATTTCAACAATTTTGAGAGGGATTTGAAAAGTTTCAATGGGAATGGGAAGAATTGGGACAAAAATTGGAAAATTTTTAAGGGACTTTGAAAAAATTTCAACTGGAATTTTAGCCATTTTTTGACGTGAAATTGTGAACATGTGGACATGGATTTTGAAAATTCTAGAGAGAATTTTAAAAGCTTCAACAGAATTTCAACAATTTTGAGAGGGATTTGAAAAGTTTCAAAGGGAATGGGAAGAATTGGGACAAAAATTGGAAAATTTTTCAGGGACTTTGAAAAAATGTCAACTGGAATTTTAGCAATTTTGACGTGAAATTGTAAACATGTTGAAGTGGATTTTGAAAATTCTAGAGAGAAGTTTAAAAGCTTCAAGAGAATTTCAACAATTTTGAGAGGGATTTGAAAAGTTTCAATGGGAATGGGAAGAATTGGGACAAAAATTGGAAAATTTTTAAGGG
The DNA here is from genome assembly GCF_964273445.1 of Streptopelia decaocto. Taxonomy (NCBI): domain Eukaryota; kingdom Metazoa; phylum Chordata; class Aves; order Columbiformes; family Columbidae; genus Streptopelia; species Streptopelia decaocto. The sequence continues at coordinate 30,581 of NW_028117275.1, read as the reverse complement.
ACTTTGAAAAAATTTCAACTGGAATTTTAGCCATTTTTTCACGTGAAATTGTAAACATGTGGCCATGGATTTTGAAAATTCTAGAGAGAATTTTAAAAGCTTCAACAGAATTTCAACAATTTTGAGAGGGATTTGAAAAGTTTCAATGGGAATGGGAAGAATTGGGACAAAAATTGGAAAATTTTGAAGGGACTTTGAAAAAATTTCAACTGGAATTTTAGCCATTTTTTGACGTGAAATTGTGAACAAGTGGACATGGATTTTGAAAATTCTAGAGAGAATTTTAAAAGCTTCAAGAGAATTTCAACAATTTTGAGAGGGATTTGAAAAGTTTCAATGGGAATGGGAAGAATTGGGACAAAAATTGGAAAATTTTTCAGGGACTTTGAAAAAATGTCAAATGGAATTTTAGCCATTTTTTGACGTGAAATTGTAAACATGTTGAAGTGGATTTTGAAAATTCTAGAGAGAATTTTAAAAGCTTCAACAGAATTTCAACAGTTTTGAGAGGGATTTGAAAAGTTTCAATGGGAATGGGAAGAATTGGGACAAAAATTGGAAAATTTTTAAGGGACTTTGAAAAAATTTCAACTGGAATTTTAGCCATTTTTTGACGTGAAATTGTGAACATGTGGACATGGATTTTGAAAATTCTAGAGAGAATTTTAAAAGCTTCAACAGAATTTCAACAATTTTGAGAGGGATTTGAAAAGTTTCAATGGGAATGGGAAGAATTGGGACAAAAATTGGAAAATTTTTCAGGGACTTTGAAAAAATGTCAACTGGAATTTTAGCAATTTTGACGTGAAATTGTAAACATGTTGAAGTGGATTTTGAAAATTCTAGAGAGAAGTTTAAAAGCTTCAACAGAATTTCAACAGTTTTGAGAGGGATTTGAAAAGTTTCAATGGGAATGGGAAGAATTGGGACAAAAATTGGAAAATTTTTAAGGGACTTTGAAAAAATTGCAACTGGAATTTTAGCCATTTTTTGACGTGAAATTGTAAACATGTGGCCATGGATTTTGAAAATTCTAGAGAGAATTTTAAAAGCTTCAAGAGAATTTCAACAATTTTGAGAGGGATTTGAAAAGTTTCAATGGGAATGGGAAGAATTGGGACAAAAATTGGAAAATTTTTAAGGGACTTTGAAAAAATTTCAACTGGAATTTTAGCCATTTTTTGACGTGAAATTGTAAACATGTGGCCATGGATTTTGAAAATTCTAGAGAGAATTTTAAAAGCTTCAAGAGAATTTCAACAATTTTGAGAGGGATTTGAAAAGTTTCAATGGGAATGGGAAGAATTGGGACAAAAATTGGAAAATTTTGAAGGGACTTTGAAAAAATGTCAACTGGAATTTTAGCCATTTTTTGACGTGAAATTGTAAACATGTGGACATGGATTTTGAAAATTCTAGAGAGAATTTTAAAAGCTTCAACAGAATTTCAACAATTTTGAGAGGGATTTGAAAAGTTTCCATGGGAATGGGAAGAATTGGGACAAAAATTGGAAAATTTTTAAGGGACTTTGAAAAAATTTCAACTGGAATTTTAGCCATTTTTTGACGTGAAATTGTGAACAAGTGGACATGGATTTTGAAAATTCTAGAGAGAATTTTAAAAGCTTCAAGAGAATTTCAACAATTTTGAGAGGGATTTGAAAAGTTTCAATGGGAATGGGAAGAATTGGGACAAAAATTGGAAAATTTTTAAGGGACTTTGAAAAAATTTCAACTGGAATTTTAGCCATTTTTTGACGTGAAATTGTAAACATGTGGACATGGATTTTGAAAATTCTAGAGAGAATTTTAAAAGCTTCAAGAGAATTTCAACAATTTTGAGAGGGATTTGAAAAGTTTCAATGGGAATGGGAAGAATTGGGACAAAAATTGGAAAATTTTGAAGGGACTTTGAAAAAATTTCAACTGGAATTTTAGCAATTTTTTGACGTGAAATTGTAAACATGTGGACATGGATTTTGAAAATTCTAGAGAGAATTTTAAAAGCTTCAACAGAATTTCAACAATTTTGAGAGGGATTTGAAAAGTTTCAATGGGAATGGGAAGAATTGGGACAAAAATTGGAAAATTTTTAAGGGACTTTGAAAAAATTTCAACTGGAATTTTAGCCATTTTTTGACGTGAAATTGTGAACATGTGGACATGGATTTTGAAAATTCTAGAGAGAATTTTAAAAGCTTCAACAGAATTTCAACAATTTTGAGAGGGATTTGAAAAGTTTCAAAGGGAATGGGAAGAATTGGGACAAAAATTGGAAAATTTTGAAGGGACTTTGAAAAAATTTCAACTGGAATTTTAGCAATTTTGACGTGAAATTGTAAACATGTTGAAGTGGATTTTGAAAATTCTAGAGAGAAGTTTAAAAGCTTCAACAGAATTTCAACAGTTTTGAGAGGGATTTGAAAAGTTTCAATGGGAATGGGAAGAATTGGGACAAAAATTGGAAAATTTTTAAGGGACTTTGAAAAAATTTCAACTGGAATTTTAGCCATTTTTTCACGTGAAATTGTAAACATGTGGACATGGATTTTGAAAATTCTAGAGAGAATTTTAAAAGCTTCAACAGAATTTCAACAATTTTGAGAGGGATTTGAAAAGTTTCAATGGGAATGGGAAGAATTGGGACAAAAATTGGAAAATTTTGAAGGGACTTTGAAAAAATTGCAACTGGAATTTTAGCCATTTTTTGACGTGAAATTGTAAACATGTGGCCATGGATTTTGAAAATTCTTGAGAGAATTTAGAAGCTTCAACAGAATTTCAACAATTTTGAGAGGGATTTGAAAAGTTTCAATGGGAATGGGAAGAATTGGGACAAAAATTGGAAAATTTTTAAGGGACTTTGAAAAAATTTCAACTGGAATTTTAGCCATTTTTTGACGTGAAATTGTAAACATGTGGACATGGATTTTGAAAATTCTAGAGAGAATTTTAAAAGCTTCAACAGAATTTCCACAATTTTGAGAGGGATTTGAAAAGTTTCAATGGGAATGGGAAGAATTGGGACAAAAATTGGAAAATTTTTCAGGGACTTTGAAAAAATTTCAACTGGAATTTTAGCCATTTTTTGACGTGAAATTGTAAACATGTGGACATGGATTTTGAAAATTCTAGAGAGAATTTTAAAAGCTTCAACAGAATTTCAACAATTTTGAGAGGGATTTGAAAAGTTTCAATGGGAATGGGAAGAATTGGGACAAAAATTGGAAAATTTTTCAGGGACTTTGAAAAAATGTCAACTGGAATTTTAGCAATTTTGACGTGAAATTGTAAACATGTTGAAGTGGATTTTGAAAATTCTAGAGAGAAGTTTAAAAGCTTCAACAGAATTTCAACAGTTTTGAGAGGGATTTGAAAAGTTTCAATGGGAATGGGAAGAATTGGGACAAAAATTGGAAAATTTTTAAGGGACTTTGAAAAAATTGCAACTGGAATTTTAGCCATTTTTTCACGTGAAATTGTAAACATGTGGCCATGGATTTTGAAAATTCTAGAGAGAATTTTAAAAGCTTCAACAGAATTTCAACAATTTTGAGAGGGATTTGAAAAGTTTCAATGGGAATGGGAAGAATTGGGACAAAAATTGGAAAATTTTTAAGGGACTTTGAAAAAATTTCAACTGGAATTTTAGCCATTTTTTGACGTGAAATTGTAAACATGTGGCCATGGATTTTGAAAATTCTAGAGAGAATTTTAAAAGCTTCAACAGAATTTCAACAGTTTTGAGAGGGATTTGAAAAGTTTCAATGGGAATGGGAAGAATTGGGACAAAAATTGGAAAATTTTTCAGGGATTTTGAAAAAATTTCAACTGGTATTTTAGCCATTTTTTCACGTGAAATTGTAAACATGTTGAAGTGGATTTTGAAAATTCTAGAGAGAATTTTAAAAGCTTCAACAGAATTTCAACAATTTTGAGAGGGATTTGAAAAGTTTCAATGGGAATGGGAAGAATTGGGACAAAAATTGGAAAATTTTTAAGGGACTTTGAAAAAATTGCAACTGGAATTTTAGCCATTTTTTGACGTGAAATTGTAAACATGTGGCCATGGATTTTGAAAATTCTAGAGAGAATTTTAAAAGCTTCAAGATAATTTCAAAAATTTTGAGAGGGATTTGAAAAGTTTCAATGGGAATGGGAAGAATTGGGACAAAAATTGGAAAATTTTTAAGGGACTTTGAAAAAATTTCAACTGGAATTTTAGCCATTTTTTGACGTGAAATTGTAAACATGTGGACATGGATTTTGAAAATTCTAGAGAGAATTTTAAAAGCTTCAACAGAATTTCAACAATTTTGAGAGGGATTTGAAAAGTTTCAATGGGAATGGGAAGAATTGGGACAAAAATTGGAAAATTTTTCAGGGACTTTGAAAAAATTTCAACTGGAATTTTAGCAATTTTTTGACGTGAAATTGTAAACATGTGGACATGGATTTTGAAAATTCTAGAGAGAATTTTAAAAGCTTCAACAGAATTTCAACAATTTTGAGAGGGATTTGAAAAGTTTCAATGGGAATGGGAAGAATTGGGACAAAAATTGGAAAATTTTTAAGGGACTTTGAAAAAATTTCAACTGGAATTTTAGCCATTTTTTGACGTGAAATTGTGAACATGTGGACATGGATTTTGAAAATTCTAGAGAGAATTTTAAAAGCTTCAAGAGAATTTCAACAATTTTGAGAGGGATTTGAAAAGTTTCAAAGGGAATGGGAAGAATTGGGACAAAAATTGGAAAATTTTTCAGGGACTTTGAAAAAATGTCAACTGGAATTTTAGCAATTTTGACGTGAAATTGTAAACATGTTGAAGTGGATTTTGAAAATTCTAGAGAGAAGTTTAAAAGCTTCAACAGAATTTCAACAGTTTTGAGAGGGATTTGAAAAGTTTCAATGGGAATGGGAAGAATTGGGACAAAAATTGGAAAATTTTTAAGGGACTTTGAAAAAATTGCAACTGGAATTTTAGCCATTTTTTCACGTGAAATTGTAAACATGTGGCCATGGATTTTGAAAATTCTAGAGAGAATTTTAAAAGCTTCAACAGAATTTCAACAATTTGGAGAGGGATTTGAAAAGTTTCAATGGGAATGGGAAGAATTGGGACAAAAATTGGAAAATTTTTAAGGGACTTTGAAAAAATTTCAACTGGAATTTTAGCCATTTTTTGACGTGAAATTGTGAACAAGTGGACATGGATTTTGAAAATTCTAGAGAGAATTTTAAAAGCTTCAAGAGAATTTCAACAATTTTGAGAGGGATTTGAAAAGTTTCAATGGGAATGGGAAGAATTGGGACAAAAATTGGAAAATTTTTCAGGGACTTTGAAAAAATGTCAAATGGAATTTTAGCCATTTTTTGACGTGAAATTGTAAACATGTTGAAGTGGATTTTGAAAATTCTAGAGAGAATTTTAAAAGCTTCAACAGAATTTCAACAGTTTTGAGAGGGATTTGAAAAGTTTCAATGGGAATGGGAAGAATTGGGACAAAAATTGGAAAATTTTTCAGGGACTTTGAAAAAATTTCAACTGGTATTTTAGCCATTTTTTCACGTGAAATTGTAAACATGTTGAAGTGGATTTTGAAAATTCTAGAGAGAATTTTAAAAGCTTCAACAGAATTTCAACAATTTTGAGAGGGATTTGAAAAGTTTCAATGGGAATGGGAAGAATTGGGACAAAAATTGGAAAATTTTGAAGGGACTTTGAAAAAATTGCAACTGGAATTTTAGCCATTTTTTGACGTGAAATTGTAAACATGTGGACATGGATTTTGAAAATTCTAGAGAGAATTTAGAAGCTTCAACAGAATTTCAACAATTTTGAGAGGGATTTGAAAAGTTTCAATGGGAATGGGAAGAATTGGGACAAAAATTGGAAAATTTTTAAGGGACTTTGAAAAAATTTCAACTGGAATTTTAGCCATTTTTTGACGTGAAATTGTAAACATGTGGACATGGATTTTGAAAATTCTAGAGAGAATTTTAAAAGCTTCAACAGAATTTCAACAATTTTGAGAGGGATTTGAAAAGTTTCAATGGGAATGGGAAGAATTGGGACAAAAATTGGAAAATTTTTAAGGGACTTTGAAAAAATTTCAACTGGAATTTTAGCCATTTTTTGACGTGAAATTGTGAACATGTGGACATGGATTTTGAAAATTCTAGAGAGAATTTTAAAAGCTTCAACAGAATTTCAACAATTTTGAGAGGGATTTGAAAAGTTTCAAAGGGAATGGGAAGAATTGGGACAAAAATTGGAAAATTTTGAAGGGACTTTGAAAAAATGTCAACTGGAATTTTAGCAATTTTGACGTGAAATTGTAAACATGTTGAAGTGGATTTTGAAAATTCTAGAGAGAAGTTTAAAAGCTTCAACAGAATTTCAACAGTTTTGAGAGGGATTTGAAAAGTTTCAATGGGAATGGGAAGAATTGGGACAAAAATTGGAAAATTTTTAAGGGACTTTGAAAAAATTTCAACTGGAATTTTAGCCATTTTTTGACGTGAAATTGTAAACATGTGGACATGGATTTTGAAAATTCTAGAGAGAATTTTAAAAGCTTCAACAGAATTTCAACAATTTTGAGAGGGATTTGAAAAGTTTCAATGGGAATGGGAAGAATTGGGACAAAAATTGGAAAATTTTTAAGGGACTTTGAAAAAATTGCAACTGGAATTTTAGCCGTTTTTTGACGTGAAATTGTAAACATGTGGCCATGGATTTTGAAAATTCTAGAGAGAATTTTAAAAGCTTCAAGATAATTTCAAAAATTTTGAGAGGGATTTGAAAAGTTTCAATGGGAATGGGAAGAATTGGGACAAAAATTGGAAAATTTTTAAGGGACTTTGAAAAAATTTCAACTGGAATTTTAGCCATTTTTTGACGTGAAATTGTAAACATGTGGCCATGGATTTTGAAAATTCTAGAGAGAATTTTAAAAGCTTCAACAGAATTTCAACAATTTTGAGAGGGATTTGAAAAGTTTCAATGGGAATGGGAAGAATTGGGACAAAAATTGGAAAATTTTACAGGGACTTTGAAAAAATGTCAAATGGAATTTTAGCCATTTTTTGACGTGAAATTGTAAACATGTGGCCATGGATTTTGAAAATTCTAGAGAGAATTTTAAAAGCTTCAACAGAATTTCAACAATTTTGAGAGGGATTTGAAAAGTTTCAATGGGAATGGGAAGAATTGGGACAAAAATTGGAAAATTTTTAAGGGACTTTGAAAAAATTTCAACTGGAATTTTAGCCATTTTTTGACGTGAAATTGTAAACATGTGGACATGGATTTTGAAAATTCTAGAGAGAATTTTAAAAGCTTCAACAGAATTTCAACAATTTTGAGAGGGATTTGAAAAGTTTCAATGGGAATGGGAAGAATTGGGACAAAAATTGGAAAATTTTGAAGGGACTTTGAAAAAATTTCAACTGGAATTTTAGCCATTTTTTGACGTGAAATTGTAAACATGTGGCCATGGATTTTGAAAATTCTAGAGAGAATTTTAAAAGCTTCAACAGAATTTCCACAATTTTGAGAGGGATTTGAAAAGTTTCAATGGGAATGGGAAGAATTGGGACAAAAATTGGAAAATTTTTAAGGGACTTTGAAAAAATTTCAACTGGAATTTTAGCCATTTTTTGACGTGAAATTGTAAACATGTGGCCATGGATTTTGAAAATTCTAGAGAGAATTTTAAAAGCTTCAACAGAATTTCAACAATTTTGAGAGGGATTTGAAAAGTTTCCATGGGAATGGGAAGAATTGGGACAAAAATTGGAAAATTTTGAAGGGACTTTGAAAAAATTTCAACTGGAATTTTAGCCATTTTTTGACGTGAAATTGTGAACAAGTGGACATGGATTTTGAAAATTCTAGAGAGAATTTTAAAAGCTTCAAGAGAATTTCAACAATTTTGAGAGGGATTTGAAAAGTTTCAATGGGAATGGGAAGAATTGGGACAAAAATTGGAAAATTTTTAAGGGACTTTGAAAAAATGTCAAATGGAATTTTAGCCATTTTTTGACGTGAAATTGTAAACATGTTGAAGTGGATTTTGAAAATTCTAGAGAGAATTTTAAAAGCTTCAACAGAATTTCAACAGTTTTGAGAGGGATTTGAAAAGTTTCAATGGGAATGGGAAGAATTGGGACAAAAATTGGAAAATTTATCAGGGACTTTGAAAAAATTTCAACTGGTATTTTAGCCATTTTTTGACGTGAAATTGTAAACATGTGGACATGGATTTTGAAAATTCTAGAGAGAATTTTAAAAGCTTCAACAGAATTTCAACAATTTTGAGAGGGATTTGAAAAGTTTCAATGGGAATGGGAAGAATTGGGACAAAAATTGGAAAATTTTTAAGGGACTTTGAAAAAATTGCAACTGGAATTTTAGCCATTTTTTGACGTGAAATTGTAAACATGTGGCCATGGATTTTGAAAATTCTAGAGAGAATTTAGAAGCTTCAACAGAATTTCAACAATTTTGAGAGGGATTTGAAAAGTTTCAATGGGAATGGGAAGAATTGGGACAAAAATTGGAAAATTTTTAAGGGACTTTGAAAAAATTTCAACTGGAATTTTAGCCATTTTTTGACGTGAAATTGTAAACATGTGGACATGGATTTTGAAAATTCTAGAGAGAATTTTAAAAGCTTCAACAGAATTTCAACAATTTTGAGAGGGATTTGAAAAGTTTCAATGGGAATGGGAAGAATTGGGACAAAAATTGGAAAATTTTTCAGGAACTTTGAAAAAATTTCAACTGGAATTTTAGCCATTTTTTGACGTGAAATTGTAAACATGTGGACATGGATTTTGAAAATTCTAGAGAGAATTTTAAAAGCTTCAACAGAATTTCAACAATTTTGAGAGGGATTTGAAAAGTTTCAATGGGAATGGGAAGAATTGGGACAAAAATTGGAAAATTTTTAAGGGACTTTGAAAAAATTTCAACTGGAATTTTAGCCATTTTCTGACGTGAAATCGTAAACATGTGGACATGGATTTTGAAAATTCTAGAGAGAATTTTAAAAGCTTCAACAGAATTTCCACAATTTTGAGAGGGATTTGAAAAGTTTCAATGGGAATGGGAAGAATTGGGACAAAAATTGGAAAATTTTTAAGGGACTTTGAAAAAATTGCAACTGGAATTTTAGCCATTTTTTGACGTGAAATTGTAAACATGTTGAAGTGGATTTTGAAAATTCTAGAGAGAAGTTTAAAAGCTTCAACAGAATTTCAACAATTTTGAGAGGGATTTGAAAAGTTTCAATGGGAATGGGAAGAATTGGGACAAAAATTGGAAAATTTTTAAGGGACTTTGAAAAAATTGCAACTGGAATTTTAGCCATTTTTTGACGTGAAATTGTAAACATGTGGCCATGGATTTTGAAAATTCTAGAGAGAATTTTAAAAGCTTCAACAGAATTTCAACAATTTTGAGAGGGATTTGAAAAGTTTCAATGGGAATGGGAAGAATTGGGACAAAAATTGGAAAATTTTTAAGGGACTTTGAAAAAATGTCAACTGGAATTTTAGCCATTTTTTGACGTGAAATTGTGAACAAGTGGACATGGATTTTGAAAATTCTAGAGAGAATTTTAAAAGCTTCAAAGAATTTCAACAATTTTGAGAGGGATTTGAAAAGTTTCCATGGGAATGGGAAGAATTGGGACAAAAATTGGAAAATTTTTCAGGGACTTTGAAAAAATGTCAAATGGAATTTTAGCCATTTTTTGACGTGAAATTGTAAACATGTGGACATGGATTTTGAAAATTCTAGAGAGAATTTTAAAAGCTTCAACAGAATTTCAACAGTTTTGAGAGGGATTTGAAAAGTTTCAGTGGGAATGGGAAGAATTGGGACAAAAATTGGAAAATTTTTCAGGGACTTTGAAAAAATTGCAACTGGAATTTTAGCCATTTTTTGACGTGAAATTGTAAACATGTGGACATGGATTTTGAAAATTCTAGAGAGAATTTTAAAAGCTTCAACAGAATTTCAACAATTTTGAGAGGGATTTGAAAAGTTTCAATGGGAATGGGAAGAATTGGGACAAAAATTGGAAAATTTTTAAGGGACTTTGAAAAAATTGCAACTGGAATTTTAGCCATTTTTTGACGTGAAATTGTAAACATGTGGCCATGGATTTTGAAAATTCTAGAGAGAATTTAGAAGCTTCAACAGAATTTCAACAATTTTGAGAGGGATTTGAAAAGTTTCAATGGGAATGGGAAGAATTGGGACAAAAATTGGAAAATTTTTAAGGGACTTTGAAAAAATTGCAACTGGAATTTTAGCCGTTTTTTGACGTGAAATTGTAAACATGTGGCCATGGATTTTGAAAATTCTAGAGAGAATTTTAAAAGCTTCAAGATAATTTCAAAAATTTTGAGAGGGATTTGAAAAGTTTCAATGGGAATGGGAAGAATTGGGACAAAAATTGGAAAATTTTTAAGGGACTTTGAAAAAATTTCAACTGGAATTTTAGCCATTTTTTGACGTGAAATTGTAAACATGTGGCCATGGATTTTGAAAATTCTAGAGAGAATTTTAAAAGCTTCAACAGAATTTCAACAATTTTGAGAGGGATTTGAAAAGTTTCAATGGGAATGGGAAGAATTGGGACAAAAATTGGAAAATTTTACAGGGACTTTGAAAAAATGTCAAATGGAATTTTAGCCATTTTTTGACGTGAAATTGTAAACATGTGGCCATGGATTTTGAAAATTCTAGAGAGAATTTTAAAAGCTTCAACAGAATTTCAACAATTTTGAGAGGGATTTGAAAAGTTTCAATGGGAATGGGAAGAATTGGGACAAAAATTGGAAAATTTTGAAGGGACTTTGAAAAAATTTCAACTGGAATTTTAGCCATTTTTTGACGTGAAATTGTAAACATGTGGACATGGATTTTGAAAATTCTAGAGAGAATTTTAAAAGCTTCAACAGAATTTCAACAATTTTGAGAGGGATTTGAAAAGTTTCAATGGGAATGGGAAGAATTGGGACAAAAATTGGAAAATTTTGAAGGGACTTTGAAAAAATGTCAACTGGAATTTTAGCCATTTTTTGACGTGAAATTGTAAACATGTGGCCATGGATTTTGAAAATTCTAGAGAGAATTTTAAAAGCTTCAACAGAATTTCCACAATTTTGAGAGGGATTTGAAAAGTTTCAATGGGAATGGGAAGAATTGGGACAAAAATTGGAAAATTTTTAAGGGACTTTGAAAAAATTTCAACTGGAATTTTAGCCATTTTTTGACGTGAAATTGTAAACATGTGGCCATGGATTTTGAAAATTCTAGAGAGAATTTTAAAAGCTTCAACAGAATTTCAACAATTTTGAGAGGGATTTGAAAAGTTTCCATGGGAATGGGAAGAATTGGGACAAAAATTGGAAAATTTTGAAGGGACTTTGAAAAAATTTCAACTGGAATTTTAGCCATTTTTTGACGTGAAATTGTGAACAAGTGGACATGGATTTTGAAAATTCTAGAGAGAATTTTAAAAGCTTCAAGAGAATTTCAACAATTTTGAGAGGGATTTGAAAAGTTTCAATGGGAATGGGAAGAATTGGGACAAAAATTGGAAAATTTTTCAGGGACTTTGAAAAAATGTCAAATGGAATTTTAGCCATTTTTTGACGTGAAATTGTAAACATGTTGAAGTGGATTTTGAAAATTCTAGAGAGAATTTTAAAAGCTTCAACAGAATTTCAACAGTTTTGAGAGGGATTTGAAAAGTTTCAATGGGAATGGGAAGAATTGGGACAAAAATTGGAAAATTTTTAAGGGACTTTGAAAAAATTTCAACTGGTATTTTAGCCATTTTTTGACGTGAAATTGTAAACATGTGGACATGGATTTTGAAAATTCTAGAGAGAATTTTAAAAGCTTCAACAGAATTTCAACAATTTTGAGAGGGATTTGAAAAGTTTCAATGGGAATGGGAAGAATTGGGACAAAAATTGGAAAATTTTTAAGGGACTTTGAAAAAATTGCAACTGGAATTTTAGCCATTTTTTGACGTGAAATTGTAAACATGTGGACATGGATTTTGAAAATTCTAGAGAGAATTTAGAAGCTTCAACAGAATTTCAACAATTTTGAGAGGGATTTGAAAAGTTTCAATGGGAATGGGAAGAATTGGGACAAAAATTGGAAAATTTTTAAGGGACTTTGAAAAAATTTCAACTGGAATTTTAGCCATTTTTTGACGTGAAATTGTAAACATGTGGACATGGATTTTGAAAATTCTAGAGAGAATTTTAAAAGCTTCAACAGAATTTCAACAATTTTGAGAGGGATTTGAAAAGTTTCAATGGGAATGGGAAGAATTGGGACAAAAATTGGAAAATTTTGAAGGGACTTTGAAAAAATTTCAACTGGAATTTTAGCCATTTTTTGACGTGAAATTGTAAACATGTGGACATGGATTTTGAAAATTCTAGAGAGAATTTTAAAAGCTTCAAGAGAATTTCAACAATTTTGAGAGGGATTTGAAAAGTTTCAATGGGAATGGGAAGAATTGGGACAAAAATTGGAAAATTTTTAAGGGACTTTGAAAAAATTTCAACTGGAATTTTAGCCATTTTCTGACGTGAAATCGTAAACATGTGGACATGGATTTTGAAAATTCTAGAGAGAATTTTAAAAGCTTCAACAGAATTTCCACAATTTTGAGAGGGATTTGAAAAGTTTCAATGGGAATGGGAAGAATTGGGACAAAAATTGGAAAATTTTTAAGGGACTTTGAAAAAATTGCAACTGGAATTTTAGCCATTTTTTGACGTGAAATTGTAAACATGTTGAAGTGGATTTTGAAAATTCTAGAGAGAAGTTTAAAAGCTTCAACAGAATTTCAACAATTTTGAGAGGGATTTGAAAAGTTTCAATGGGAATGGGAAGAATTGGGACAAAAATTGGAAAATTTTTAAGGGACTTTGAAAAAATTGCAACTGGAATTTTAGCCATTTTTTGACGTGAAATTGTAAACATGTGGCCATGGATTTTGAAAATTCTAGAGAGAATTTTAAAAGCTTCAACAGAATTTCCACAATTTTGAGAGGGATTTGAAAAGTTTCAATGGGAATGGGAAGAATTGGGACAAAAATTGGAAAATTTTTAAGGGACTTTGAAAAAATGTCAACTGGAATTTTAGCCATTTTTTGACGTGAAATTGTGAACAAGTGGACATGGATTTTGAAAATTCTAGAGAGAATTTTAAAAGCTTCAAAGAATTTCAACAATTTTGAGAGGGATTTGAAAAGTTTCCATGGGAATGGGAAGAATTGGGACAAAAATTGGAAAATTTTTCAGGGACTTTGAAAAAATTTCAACTGGAATTTTAGCCATTTTTTGACGTGAAATTGTAAACATGTGGACATGGATTTTGAAAATTCTAGAGAGAATTTTAAAAGCTTCAACAGAATTTCAACAGTTTTGAGAGGGATTTGAAAAGTTTCAGTGGGAATGGGAAGAATTGGGACAAAAATTGGAAAATTTTTCAGGGACTTTGAAAAAATTGCAACTGGAATTTTAGCCATTTTTTGACGTGAAATTGTAAACATGTGGACATGGATTTTGAAAATTCTAGAGAGAATTTTAAAAGCTTCAACAGAATTTCAACAATTTTGAGAGGGATTTGAAAAGTTTCAATGGGAATGGGAAGAATTGGGACAAAAATTGGAAAATTTTTAAGGGACTTTGAAAAAATTGCAACTGGAATTTTAGCCATTTTTTGACGTGAAATTGTAAACATGTGGCCATGGATTTTGAAAATTCTAGAGAGAATTTAGAAGCTTCAACAGAATTTCAACAATTTTGAGAGGGATTTGAAAAGTTTCAATGGGAATGGGAAGAATTGGGACAAAAATTGGAAAATTTTTAAGGGACTTTGAAAAAATTGCAACTGGAATTTTAGCCATTTTTTGACGTGAAATTGTAAACATGTGGACATGGATTTTGAAAATTCTAGAGAGAATTTTAAAAGCTTCAACAGAATTTCAACAATTTTGAGAGGGATTTGAAAAGTTTCAATGGGAATGGGAAGAATTGGGACAAAAATTGGAAAATTTTTCAGGAACTTAGAAAAAATTGCAACTGGAATTTTAGCCATTTTTTGACGTGAAATTGTAAACATGTGGACATGGATTTTGAAAATTCTAGAGAGAATTTTAAAAGCTTCAACAGAATTTCAACAATTTTGAGAGGGATTTGAAAAGTTTCAATGGGAATGGGAAGAATTGGGACAAAAATTGGAAAAATTTTAAGGGACTTTGAAAAAATTTCAACTGGAATTTTAGCCATTTTTTGACGTGAAATTGTAAACATGTGGCCATGGATTTTGAAAATTCTAGAGAGAATTTAGAAGCTTCAACAGAATTTCAACAATTTTGAGAGGGATTTGAAAAGTTTCAATGGGAATGGGAAGAATTGGGACAAAAATTGGAAAATTTTTAAGGGACTTTGAAAAAATTGCAACTGGAATTTTAGCCATTTTTTGACGTGAAATTGTAAACATGTGGACATGGATTTTGAAAATTCTAGAGAGAATTTTAAAAGCTTCAACAGAATTTCAACAATTTTGAGAGGGATTTGAAAAGTTTCCATGGGAATGGGAAGAATTGGGACAAAAATTGGAAAATTTTTAAGGGACTTTGAAAAAATTGCAACTGGAATTTTAGCCATTTTTTGACGTGAAATTGTAAACATGTGGACATGGATTTTGAAAATTCTAGAGAGAATTTTAAAAGCTTCAACAGAATTTCAACAATTTTGAGAGGGATTTGAAAAGTTTCCATGGGAATGGGAAGAATTGGGACAAAAATTGGAAAATTTTTCAGGGACTTTGAAAAAATTTCAACTGGAATTTTAGCCATTTTTTGACGTGAAATTGTAAACATGTGGCCATGGATTTTGAAAAATTCTAGAGAGAATTTAGAAGCTTCAACAGAATTTCAACAATTTTGAGAGGGATTTGAAAAGTTTCAATGGGAATGGGAAGAATTGGGACAAAAATTGGAAAATTTTTAAGGGACTTTGAAAAAATTGCAACTGGAATTTTAGCCATTTTTTGACGTGAAATTGTAAACATGTGGACATGGATTTTGAAAATTCTAGAGAGAATTTTAAAAGCTTCAACAGAATTTCAACAATTTTGAGAGGGATTTGAAAAGTTTCAATGGGAATGGGAAGAATTGGGACAAAAATTGGAAAATTTTTCAGGAACTTTGAAAAAATTGCAACTGGAATTTTAGCCATTTTTTGACGTGAAATTGTAAACATGTGGACATGGATTTTGAAAATTCTAGAGAGAATTTTAAAAGCTTCAACAGAATTTCAACAATTTTGAGAGGGATTTGAAAAGTTTCAATGGGAATGGGAAGAATTGGGACAAAAATTGGAAAATTTTTAAGGGACTTTGAAAAAATTTCAACTGGAATTTTAGCCATTTTTTGACGTGAAATTGTAAACATGTGGACATGGATTTTGAAAATTCTAGAGAGAATTTTAAAAGCTTCAACAGAATTTCAACAATTTTGAGAGGGATTTGAAAAGTTTCAATGGGAATGGGAAGAATTGGGACAAAAATTGGAAAATTTTTCAGGGACTTTGAAAAAATGTCAACTGGAATTTTAGCAATTTTGACGTGAAATTGTAAACATGTTGAAGTGGATTTTGAAAATTCTAGAGAGAAGTTTAAAAGCTTCAACAGAATTTCAACAATTTTGAGAGGGATTTGAAAAGTTTCAATGGGAATGGGAAGAATTGGGACAAAAATTGGAAAATTTTTAAGGGACTTTGAAAAAATTTCAACTGGAATTTTAGCCATTTTTTGACGTGAAATTGTAAACATGTGGCCATGGATTTTGAAAATTCTAGAGAGAATTTTAAAAGCTTCAACAGAATTTCAACAATTTGGAGAGGGATTTGAAAAGTTTCAATGGGAATGGGAAGAATTGGGACAAAAATTGGAAAATTTTTAAGGGACTTTGAAAAAATTTCAACTGGAATTTTAGCCATTTTTTGACGTGAAATTGTAAACATGTGGACATGGATTTTGAAAATTCTAGAGAGAATTTTAAAAGCTTCAAGAGAATTTCAACAATTTTGAGAGGGATTTGAAAAGTTTCCATGGGAATGGGAAGAATTGGGACAAAAATTGGAAAATTTTTAAGGGACTTTGAAAAAATTTCAACTGGAATTTTAGCCATTTTTTGACGTGAAATTGTGAACAAGTGGACATGGATTTTGAAAATTCTAGAGAGAATTTTAAAAGCTTCAAGAGAATTTCAACAATTTTGAGAGGGATTTGAAAAGTTTCAATGGGAATGGGAAGAATTGGGACAAAAATTGGAAAATTTTTCAGGGACTTTGAAAAAATGTCAAATGGAATTTTAGCCATTTTTTGACGTGAAATTGTAAACATGTTGAAGTGGATTTTGAAAATTCTAGAGAGAATTTTAAAAGCTTCAACAGAATTTCAACAGTTTTGAGAGGGATTTGAAAAGTTTCAATGGGAATGGGAAGAATTGGGACAAAAATTGGAAAATTTTTCAGGGACTTTGAAAAAATTTCAACTGGAATTTTAGCCATTTTTTCACGTGAAATTGTAAACATGTTGAAGTGGATTTTGAAAATTCTAGAGAGAATTTTAAAAGCTTCAACAGAATTTCAACAATTTTGAGAGGGATTTGAAAAGTTTCAATGGGAATGGGAAGAATTGGGACAAAAATTGGAAAATTTTTAAGGGACTTTGAAAAAATTTCAACTGGAATTTTAGCCATTTTTTGACGTGAAATTGTAAACATGTGGACATGGATTTTGAAAATTCTAGAGAGAATTTTAAAAGCTTCAACAGAATTTCAACAATTTTGAGAGGGATTTGAAAAGTTTCCATGGGAATGGGAAGAATTGGGACAAAAATTGGAAAATTTTTAAGGGACTTTGAAAAAATTTCAACTGGAATTTTAGCCATTTTTTGACGTGAAATTGTAAACATGTGGACATGGATTTTGAAAATTCTAGAGAGAATTTTAAAAGCTTCAACAGAATTTCCACAATTTTGAGAGGGATTTGAAAAGTTTCAATGGGAATGGGAAGAATTGGGACAAAAATTGGAAAATTTTTCAGGGACTTTGAAAAAATTTCAACTGGAATTTTAGCCATTTTTTGACGTGAAATTGTAAACATGTGGACATGGATTTTGAAAATTCTAGAGAGAATTTTAAAAGCTTCAAGAGAATTTCAACAATTTTGAGAGGGATTTGAAAAGTTTCAATGGGAATGGGAAGAATTGGGACAAAAATTGGAAAATTTTTAAGGGACTTTGAAAAAATTTCAACTGGAATTTTAGCCATTTTTTGACGTGAAATTGTGAACATGTGGACATGGATTTTGAAAATTCTAGAGAGAATTTTAAAAGCTTCAACAGAATTTCAACAATTTTGAGAGGGATTTGAAAAGTTTCAATGGGAATGGGAAGAATTGGGACAAAAATTGGAAAATTTTTCAGGGACTTTGAAAAAATGTCAACTGGAATTTTAGCAATTTTGACGTGAAATTGTAAACATGTTGAAGTGGATTTTGAAAATTCTAGAGAGAAGTTTAAAAGCTTCAACAGAATTTCAACAGTTTTGAGAGGGATTTGAAAAGTTTCAATGGGAATGGGAAGAATTGGGACAAAAATTGGAAAATTTTTAAGGGACTTTGAAAAAATTTCAACTGGAATTTTAGCCATTTTTTGACGTGAACTTGTGAACATGTGGACATGGATTTTGAAAATTCTAGAGAGAATTTTAAAAGCTTCAACAGAATTTCAACAATTTTGAGAGGGATTTGAAAAGTTTCAATGGGAATGGGAAGAATTGGGACAAAAATTGGAAAATTTTGAAGGGACTTTGAAAAAATTGCAACTGGAATTTTAGCCATTTTTTGACGTGAAATTGTAAACATGTGGCCATGGATTTTGAAAATTCTAGAGAGAATTTTAAAAGCTTCAAGATAATTTCAACAATTTTGAGAGGGATTTGAAAAGTTTCAATGGGAATGGGAAGAATTGGGACAAAAATTGGAAAATTTTTAAGGGACTTTGAAAAAATTTCAACTGGAATTTTAGCCATTTTTTGACGTGAAATTGTAAACATGTGGCCATGGATTTTGAAAATTCTAGAGAGAATTTAAAAGCTTCAAGAGAATTTCAACAATTTTGAGAGGGATTTGAAAAGTTTCAATGGGAATGGGAAGAATTGGGACAAAAATTGGAAAATTTTTAAGGGACTTTGAAAAAATTGCAACTGGAATTTTAGCCATTTTTTGACGTGAAATTGTAAACATGTGGCCATGGATTTTGAAAATTCTAGAGAGAATTTTAAAAGCTTCAACAGAATTTCAACAATTTTGAGAGGGATTTGAAAAGTTTCAATGGGAATGGGAAGAATTGGGACAAAAATTGGAAAATTTTGAAGGGACTTTGAAAAAATTTCAACTGGAATTTTAGCCATTTTTTGACGTGAAATTGTAAACATGTGGACATGGATTTTGAAAATTCTAGAGAGAATTTTAAAGCTTCAAGAGAATTTCAACAATTTTGAGAGGGATTTGAAAGTTTCAATGGGAATGGGAAGAATTGGGACAAAAATTGGAAAATTTTGAAGGGACTTTGAAAAAATTTCAACTGGAATTTTAGCCATTTTTGACGTGAAATTGTAAACATGTGGACATGGATTTTGAAAATTCTAGAGAGAATTTAAAAGCTTCAACAGAATTTCAACAATTTTGAGAGGGATTTGAAAAGTTTCAATGGGAATGGGAAGAATTGGGACAAAAATTGGAAAATTTTGAAGGGACTTTGAAAAAATTTCAACTGGAATTTTAGCCATTTTTTGACGTGAAATTGTAAACATGTGGACATGGATTTTGAAAATTCTAGAGAGAATTTTAAAAGCTTCAAGAGAATTTCAACAATTTTGAGAGGGATTTGAAAAGTTTCAATGGGAATGGGAAGAATTGGGACAAAAATTGGAAAATTTTGAAGGGACTTTGAAAAAATTTCAACTGGAATTTTAGCCATTTTTTGACGTGAAATTGTAAACATGTGGCCATGGATTTTGAAAATTCTAGAGAGAATTTTAAAAGCTTCAACAGAATTTCAACAATTTTGAGAGGGATTTGAAAAGTTTCAATGGGAATGGGAAGAATTGGGACAAAAATTGGAAAATTTTAAGGACTTTGAAAAAATTTCAACTGGAATTTTAGCCATTTTTTGACGTGAAATTGTAAAACATGTGGACATGGATTTTGAAAATTCTAGAGAGAATTTTAAAAACTTCAACAGAATTTCAACAATTTTGAGAGGGATTTGAAAAGTTTCAATGGGAATGGGAAGAATTGGGACAAAAATGGAAAATTTTAAGGACTTTGAAAAAATTTCAACTGGAATTTTAGCCATTTTTTGACGTGAAATTGTAAACATGTGGCCATGGATTTTGAAAATTCTAGAGAGAATTTTAAAAGCTTCAACGGATTTTCCATAATTTTGAGAGGGATTTGAAAAGTTTCAATGGGAATGGGAAGAATTGGGACAAAATTGGAAATTTTTAAGGGACTTTGAAAAAATGTCAACTGGAATTTTTGCAATTTTGACGTGAAATTGTAAACATGTTGAAGTGGATTTTGAAAATTCTAGAGAGAATTTTAAAAGCTTCAACAGAATTTCAACAATTTTGAGAGGGATTTGAAAAGTTTCAATGGGAATGGGAAGAGTTGGGATGAAAATTGGAAAATTTTGAAGGGACTTTGAAAAAATTTCAACTGGAATTTTAGCCATTTTTTGACTTGAAATTGTAAACATGATGAAGTGGATTTTGAAAATTCTAGAGAGAATTTTAAAAGCTTCAACAGAATTTCAACAATTTTGAGAGGGATTTGAAAAGTTTCAATGGGAATGGGAAGAATTGGGGCAAAAATTGGAAAATTTTTAAGGGACTTTGAAAAATTTCAACTGGAATTTTAGCCATTTTTTTGACGTGAAATTGTAAACATGTGGACATGGATTTTGAAAATTCTAGAGAGAATTTTAAAAGCTTCAACAGAATTTCAACAATTTTGAGAGGGATTTGAAAAGTTTCCATGGGAATGGGAAGAATTGGGACAAAAATTGGAAAATTTTTAAGGGACTTTGAAAAAATTTCAACTGGAATTTTAGCCATTTTTTGACGTGAAATTGTAAACATGTGGACATGGATTTTGAAAATTCTAGAGAGAATTTTAAAAGCTTCAACAGAATTTCCACAATTTTGAGAGGGATTTGAAAAGTTTCAATGGGAATGGGAAGAATTGGGACAAAAATTGGAAAATTTTTCAGGGACTTGAAAAAATTTCAACTGGAATTTTAGCCATTTTTTGACGTGAAATTGTAAACATGTGGACATGGATTTTGAAAATTCTAGAGAGAATTTTAAAAGCTTCAACAGAATTTCAACAATTTTGAGAGGGATTTGAAAAGTTTCAATGGGAATGGGAAGAATTGGGACAAAAATTGGAAAATTTTTAAGGGACTTTGAAAAAAATTTCAACTGGAATTTTAGCCATTTTTTGACGTGAAATTGTGAACATGTGGACATGGATTTTGAAAATTCTAGAGAGAATTTAAAAGCTTCAACAGAATTTCAACAATTTTGAGAGGGATTTGAAAGTTTCAATGGGAATGGGAAGAATTGGGACAAAAATTGGAAAATTTTTCAGGGACTTTGAAAAAATGTCAACTGGAATTTTAGCAATTTTGACGTGAAATTGTAAACATGTTGAAGTGGATTTTGAAAATTCTAGAGAGAAGTTTAAAAGCTTCAACAGAATTTCAACAGTTTTGAGAGGGATTTGAAAAGTTTCAATGGGAATGGGAAGAATTGGGACAAAAATTGGAAATTTTTAAGGGACTTTGAAAAAATTGCAACTGGAATTTTAGCCATTTTTTGACGTGAACTTGTAAACATGTGGACATGGATTTTGAAAATTCTAGAGAGAATTTAAAAGCTTCAACAGAATTTCAACAATTTTGAGAGGGATTTGAAAAGTTTCAATGGGAATGGGAAGAATTGGGACAAAAATTGGAAAATTTTTCAGGGACTTTGAAAAAATTGCAACTGGAATTTTAGCCATTTTTTGACGTGAAATTGTAAACATGTGGCCATGGATTTTGAAAATTCTAGAGAGAATTTTAAAAGCTTCAAGATAATTTCAAAAATTTTGAGAGGGATTTGAAAAGTTTCAATGGGAATGGGAAGAATTGGGACAAAAATTGGAAAATTTTTAAGGGACTTTGAAAAAATGTCAACTGGAATTTAGCCATTTTTGACGTGAAATTGTAAACATGTGGCCATGGATTTTGAAAATTCTAGAGAGAATTTTAAAAGCTTCAAGAGAATTTCAACAATTTGAGAGGGATTTGAAAAGTTTCAATGGGAATGGAAGAATTGGGACAAAATTGGAAAATTTTAAGGGACTTTGAAAAATTTCAACTGGAATTTTAGCCATTTTTTGACGTGAAATTGTAAACATGTGGCCATGGATTTTGAAAATTCTAGAGAGAATTTTAAAAGCTTCAACAGAATTTCAACAATTTTGAGAGGGATTTGAAAAGTTTCAATGGGAATGGGAAGAATTGGGACAAAAATTGGAAAATTTTGAAGGGACTTTGAAAAATTTCAACTGGAATTTTAGCCATTTTTTGACGTGAAATTGTAAACATGTGGACATGGATTTTGAAAATTCTAGAGAGAATTTAAAAGCTTCAACAGAATTTCAACAATTTTGAGAGGGATTTGAAAAGTTTCAATGGGAATGGGAAGAATTGGGACAAAAATTGGAAAATTTTGAAGGACTTTGAAAAATTTCAACTGGAATTTAGCCATTTTTTGACGTGAAATTGTAAACATGTGGACATGGATTTTGAAAATTCTAGAGAGAATTTTAAAAGCTTCAAGAGAATTTCAACAATTTTGAGAGGGATTTGAAAAGTTTCAATGGGAATGGGAAGAATTGGGACAAAAATTGGAAAATTTTGAAGGGACTTTGAAAAATTTCAACTGGAATTTTAGCCATTTTTGACGTGAAATTGTAAACATGTGCCATGGATTTTGAAAATTCTAGAGAGAATTTTAAAAGCTTCAACAGAATTTCAACAATTTTGAGAGGGGATTTGAAAAGTTTCAATGGGAATGGGAAGAATTGGGACAAAAATTGGAAAATTTTTAAGGGACTTTGAAAAAATTGCAACTGGAATTTTAGCCATTTTTTGACGTGAAATTGTAAACATGAGGACATGGATTTTGAAAATTCTAGAGAGAATTTTAAAAGCTTCAACAGAATTTCAACAATTTTGAGAGGGATTTGAAAAGTTTCAATGGGAATGGGAAGAATTGGGACAAAAATGGAAAATTTTGAAGGGACTTTGAAAAAATTTCAACTGGAATTTTAGCCATTTTTTGACGTGAAATTGTAAACATGTGGCCATGGATTTGAAAATTCTAGAGAGAATTTTAAAAGCTTCAACGGATTTTCCACAATTTTGAGAGGGATTTGAAAAGTTTCAATGGGAATGGGAAGAATTGGGACAAAAATTGGAAAATTTTTAAGGGACTTTGAAAAAATGTCAACTGGAATTTTTGCAATTTTGACGTGAAATTGTAAAACATGTGGACATGGATTTTGAAAATTCTAGAGAGAATTTTAAAAGCTTCAAGAGAATTTCAACAATTTTGAGAGGGATTTGAAAAGTTTCAATGGGAATAGGAAGAGTTGGGATGAAAAATTGGAAAATTTTTAAGGGACTTTGAAAAATTTCAACTGGAATTTTAGCCATTTTTGACTTGAAATTGTAAACATGATGAAGTGGATTTTGAAAATTCTAGAGAGAATTTTAAAAGCTTCAACAGAATTTCAACAATTTTGAGAGGGATTTGAAAAGTTTCAATGGGAATGGAAGAATTGGGGCAAAAAATTGGAAATTTTTAAGGGACTTTGAAAAATTTCAACTGGAATTTTAGCCATTTTTTGACGTGAAATTGTAAACATGTGGACATGGATTTTGAAATTCTAGAGAGAATTTTAAAAGCTTCAACAGAATTTCAACAATTTTGAGAGGGATTTGAAAAGTTTTCCATGGAATGGGAAGAATTGGGACAAAAATTGGAAAATTTTTCAGGGACTTTGAAAAAATTTCAACTGGAATTTTAGCCATTTTTGACGTGAAATTGTAAAACATGTGGCCATGGATTTTGAAATTCTAGAGAGAATTTAAAAGCTTCAAGAGAATTTCAACAATTTTGAGAGGGATTTGAAAAGTTTCAATGGGAATGGGAAGAATTGGGACAAAATGGGAAAATTTTTAAGGGACTTTGAAAAAATTTCAACTGGAATTTTAGCCATTTTTTGACGTGAAATTGTAAACATGTGGCCATGGATTTTGAAAATTCTAGAGAGAATTTTAAAAGCTTCAACGGATTTCCACAATTTTGAGAGGATTTGAAAAGTTTCAATGGGAATGGGAAGAATTGGGACAAAAATTGGAAAATTTTGAAGGGACTTTGAAAAATGTCAACTGGAATTTTAGCCATTTTTTTGACGTGAAATTGTAAACATGTGGACATGGATTTTGAAAATTCTAGAGAGAATTTTAAAAGCTTCAACAGAATTTCAACAATTTTGAGAGGGATTTGAAAGATTCCATGGGAATGGGAAGAATTGGGACAAAAATTGGAAAATTTTTAAGGGACTTTGAAAAAATTTCAACTGGAATTTTAGCCATTTTTTGACGTGAAATTGTGAACAAGTGGACATGGATTTTGAAAATTCTAGAGAGAATTTTAAAAGCTTCAAGAGAATTTCAACAATTTTGAGAGGGATTTGAAAAGTTTCAATGGGAATGGGAAGAATTGGGACAAAAATTGGAGAATTTTTCAGGGACTTTGAAAAAATTTCAACTGGAATTTTAGCAATTTTTTGACGTGAAATTGTAAACATGTGGACATGGATTTTGAAAATTCTAGAGAGAATTTTAAAAGCTTCAACAGAATTTCAACAATTTTGAGAGGGATTTGAAAAGTTTCAATGGGAATGGGAAGAATTGGGACAAAAATTGGAAAATTTTAAGGGACTTGAAAAAATTTCAACTGGAATTTTAGCCATTTTTTGACTTGAAATTGTAAACATGATGAAGTGATTTTGAAAATTCTAGAGAGAATTTTAAAAGCTTCAACAGAATTTCAACAATTTTGAGAGGGATTTGAAAAGTTTCAATGGGAATGGGAAGAATTGGGGCAAAAATTGGAAAATTTTAAGGGACTTTGAAAAAATTTCAACTGGAATTTTAGCCATTTTTTTGACGTGAAATTGTAAACATGTGGACATGGATTTGAAATTCTAGAGAGAATTTTAAAAGCTTCAACAGAATTTCAACAATTTTGAGAGGGATTTGAAAAGTTTCAATGGGAATGGGAAGAATTGGGACAAAAATTGGAAAATTTTTAAGGGACTTTGAAAAAATTGCAACTGGAATTTTAGCCATTTTTTGACGTGAAATTGTAAACATGTGGCCATGGATTTTGAAAATTCTAGAGAGAATTTTAAAAGCTTCAAGAGAATTTCAACAATTTTGAGAGGGATTTGAAAAGTTTCAATGGGAATGGGAAGAATTGGGACAAAAATTGGAAAATTTTTAAGGGACTTTGAAAAAATTTCAACTGGAATTTAGCCATTTTTTGACGTGAAATTGTAAACATGTGGCCATGGATTTTGAAAATTCTAGAGAGAATTTTAAAAGCTTTAAACAAAATTTCAACAATTTTGAGAGGGATTTGAAAAGTTTCAATGGGAATGGGAAGAATTGGGACAAAAATTGGAAAATTTTTAAGGGACTTTGAAAAAATTTCAACTGGAATTTTAGCCATTTTTTGACGTGAAATTGTAAACATGTGGCCATGGATTTTGAAAATTCTAGAGAGAATTTTAAAAGCTTCAACAGAATTTCTACAATTTTTGAGAGGGATTTGAAAAGTTTCAATGGAATGGGAAGAATTGGGACAAAAATTGGAAAATTTTTAAGGGACTTTGAAAAATTTCAGCTGGAATTTTAGCCATTTTTGACGTGAAATTGTAAACATGTGGCCATGGATTTTGAAAATTCTAGAGAGAATTTTAAAAGCTTCAACAGAATTTCAACAATTTTGAGAGGGATTTGAAAAGTTTCAATGGGAATGGGAAGAATTGGGACAAAAATTGGAAAATTTTTAAGGGACTTTGAAAAAATTTCAACTGGAATTTTAGCCATTTTTTGACGTGAAATTGTAAACATGTGGACATGGATTTTGAAAATTCTAGAGAGAATTTTAAAAGCTTCAACAGAATTTCAACGATTTTGAGAGGGATTTGAAAAGTTTCAATGGGAATGGGAAGAATTGGGACAAAAAATTGGAAAATTTTTAAGGGACTTTGAAAAAATTTCAACTGGAATTTTAGCCATTTTTTGACGTGAAATTGTAAACATGTGGACATGGATTTTGAAAATTCTAGAGAGAATTTAAAAGCTTCAAGAGAATTTCAACAATTTTGAGAGGGATTTGAAAGTTTCAATGGGAATGGGAAGAATTGGGACAAAAATTGGAAAATTTTTAAGGGACTTTGAAAAATTTCAACTGGAATTTTAACAATTTTTTATGTGAAATTGTAAACATGTGGCCATGGATTTTGAAAATTCTAGAGAGAATTTTAAAAGCTTCAAGAGAATTTCAACAATTTTGAGAGGGGATTTGAAAAGTTTCAATGGGAATGGGAAGAATTGGGACAAAAATTGGAAAATTTTTAAGGGACTTTGAAAAAATTTCAACTGGAATTTTAGCCATTTTTTGACGTGAAATTGTAAACATGTGGCCATGGATTTTGAAAATTCTAGAGAGAATTTTAAAAGCTTCAAGAGAATTTCAACAATTTTGAGAGGGATTTGAAAAGTTTCAATGGGAATGGGAAGAATTGGGACAAAATTGGAAAACTTTTAAGGGACTTTGAAAAAATTTCAACTGGAATTTTAGCCATTTTTGACGTGAAATTGTAAACATGTGGACATGGATTTTGAAAATTCTAGAGAGAATTTTAAAAGCTTCAACAGAATTTCTACAATTTTGAGAGGGATTTGAAAGTTTCAATGGGAATGGGAAGAATTGGGACAAAAATTGGAAAATTTTTAAGGGACTTTGAAAAAATTTCAGCTGGAATTTTAGCCATTTTTTGACGTGAAATTGTAAACATGTGGCCATGGAATTTGAAAATTCTAGAGAGAATTTTAAAAGCTTCAACAGAATTTTCAACAATTTTGAGAGGAATTTGAAAAGTTTCAATGGGAATGGGAAGAATTGGGACAAAATTGGAAATTTTTTAAGGGACTTGAAAATTTCAACTGGAATTTTAGCCATTTTTTGACGTGAAATTGTAAACATGTGGACATGGATTTTGAAAATTCTAGAGAGAATTTTAAAAGCTTCAAGAGAATTTCAACAATTTGAGAGGGATTTGAAAAGTTTCAATGGGAATGGGAAGAATTGGGACAAAAATTGGAAAATTTTTAAGGGACTTTGAAAAAATTTCAACTGGAATTTTAGCCATTTTTTGACGTGAAATTGTAAACATGTGGCCATGGATTTTGAAAATTCTAGAGAGAATTTTAAAGCTTCAACAGAATTTCTACAATTTTGAGAGGGATTGAAAAGTTTCAATGGGAATGGGAAGAATTGGGACAAAAATTGGAAAATTTTGAAGGGACTTTGAAAAATTTCAACTGGAATTTTAGCCATTTTTTGACGTGAAATTGTAAACATGTGGCCATGGATTTTGAAAATTCTAGAGAGAATTTTAAAAGCTTCAAGAGAATTTCAACAATTTGAGAGGGATTTGAAAAGTTTCAATGGGAATGGGAAGAATTGGGACAAAATTGGAAAATTTTTAAGGGACTTTGAAAAAATTTCAACTGGAATTTTAGCCATTTTTTGACGTGAAATTGTAACATGTGGCCATGGATTTTGAAAATTCTAGAGAGAATTTTAAAAGCTTTAACAAAATTTCAACAATTTGAGAGGGATTTGAAAAGTTTCAATGGGAATGGGAAGAATTGGGACAAAAATTGGAAAATTTTTAAGGGACTTTGAAAAATTTCAACTGGAATTTTAGCCATTTTTGACGTGAAATTGTAAACATGTGGACATGGATTTTGAAAATTCTAGAGAGAATTTAAAAGCTTCAACAGAATTTCTACAATTTTGAGAGGGATTTGAAAAGTTTCAATGGGAATGGGAAGAATTGGACAAAAATTGGAAAATTTTTAAGGACTTTGAAAAATTTCAACTGGAATTTTAGCCATTTTTGACGTGAAATTGTAAACATGTGGCCATGGATTTTGAAAATTCTAGAGAGAATTTTAAAAGCTTCAACAGAATTTCAACAATTTTGAGAGGGATTGAAAAGTTTCAATGGGAATGGGAAGAATTGGACAAAAATTGGAAAATTTTTAAGGGACTTTGAAAAAATTTCAACTGGAATTTTAGCCATTTTTGACGTGAAATTGTAAACATGTGGACATGGAATTTTGAAAATTCTAGAGAGAATTTTAAAAGCTTCAACAGAATTTCAACAATTTGAGAGGGATTTGAAAAGTTTCAATGGGAATGGGAAGAATTGGGACAAAAATTGGAAATTTTTAAGGGACTTTGAAAAAATTTCAACTGGAATTTTAGCCATTTTTTGACGTGAAATTGTAAACATGTGGGCCATGGATTTTGAAAATTCTAGAGAGAATTTTAAAAGCTTCAACAGAATTTCTACAATTTTGAGAGGGATTTGAAAAGTTCAATGGGAATGGGAAGAATTGGGACAAAAATTGGAAAATTTTAAGGGACTTTGAAAAAATTTCAGCTGGAATTTTAGCCATTTTTTGACGTGAAATTGTAAACATGTGGCCATGGATTTTGAAAATTCTAGAGAGAATTTTAAAAGCTTCAACAGAATTTCAACAATTTTGAGAGGGATTTGAAAAGTTTCAATGGGAATGGGAAGAATTGGGACAAAAATTGGAAAATTTTTAAGGGACTTTGAAAAATTTCAACTGGAATTTAGCCATTTTTTGACGTGAAATTGTAAACATGTGGCCATGGATTTGAAATTCTAGAGAGAATTTTAAAAGCTTCAAGAGAATTTCAACAATTTTGAGAGGGATTTGAAAAGTTTCAATGGGAATGGGAAGAATTGGGACAAAAATTGGAAAATTTTAAGGGACTTTGAAAAAATTTCAACTGGAATTTTAGCCATTTTTTGACGTGAAATTGTAACATGTGCCATGGATTTGAAAATTCTAGAGAGAATTTTAAAAGCTTCAAGAGAATTTCAACAATTTGAGAGGGATTTGAAAGTTCAATGGGAATGGGAAGAATTGGGACAAAAATTGGAAAATTTTTAAGGGACTTTGAAAAAATTTCAACTGGAATTTTAGCCATTTTTTGACGTGAAATTGTAAACATGTGGCCATGGATTTTGAAAATTCTAGAGAGAATTTTAAAAGCTTTAACAAAATTTCAACAATTTGAGAGGGATTGAAAAGTTTCAATGGGAATGGGAAGAATTGGGACAAAAATTGGAAAATTTTTAAGGGACTTGAAAAAATTTCAACTGGAATTTTAGCCATTTTTTGACGTGAAATTGTAAACATGTGGCCATGGATTTTGAAAATTCTAGAGAGAATTTTAAAAGCTTCAACAGAATTTCTACAATTTTGAGAGGGATTTTGAAAAGTTTCAATGGGAATGGGAAGAATTGGGACAAAAATTGGAAAATTTTTAAGGGACTTTGAAAAAAATTTCAGCTGGAATTTAGCCATTTTTTGACGTGAAATTGTAAACATGTGGCCATGGATTTTGAAAATTCTAGAGAGAATTTTAAAAGCTTCAACAGAATTTCAACAATTTTGAGAGGGATTTGAAAAGTTTCAATGGGAATGGGAAGAATTGGGACAAAAATTGGAAAATTTTTAAGGGACTTTGAAAAAATTTCAACTGGAATTTTAGCCATTTTTTGACGTGAAATTGTAAACATGTGGACATGGATTTTGAAATTCTAGAGAGAATTTTAAAAGCTTCAACAGAATTTCACGATTTTGAGAGGGATTTGAAAAGTTTCAATGGGAATGGGAAGAATTGGGACAAAAATTGGAAAATTTTTAAGGGACTTTGAAAAATTTCAACTGGAATTTTAGCCATTTTTTGACGTGAAATTGTAAACATGTGGACATGGATTTGAAAATTCTAGAGAGAATTTTAAAAGCTTCAAGAGAATTTCAACAATTTTGAGAGGGATTTGAAAAGTTTCAATGGGAATGGAAGAATTGGGACAAAATTGGAAAATTTTTAAGGGACTTTGAAAAAATTTCAACTGGAATTTTAACAATTTTTTTATGTGAAATTGTAAACATGTGGCCATGGATTTTGAAATTCTAGAGAGAATTTTAAAAGCTTCAAGAGAATTTCAACAATTTGAGAGGGATTTGAAAGTTTCAATGGGAATGGGAAGAATTGGGACAAAAATTGGAAAATTTTTAAGGGACTTTGAAAAATTTCAACTGGAATTTTAGCCATTTTTTGACGTGAAATTGTAAACATGTGGCCATGGATTTTGAAAATTCTAGAGAGAATTTTAAAAGCTTCAAGAGAATTTCAACAATTTTGAGAGGGATTTGAAAAGTTTCAATGGGAATGGGAAGAATTGGGACAAAAAATTGGAAACTTTTAAGGGACTTGAAAAATTTCAACTGGAATTTTAGCCATTTTTTGACGTGAAATTGTAAACATGTGGACATGGATTTTGAAAATCTAGAGAGAATTTTAAAAGCTTCAACAGAATTTCTACAATTTTGAGAGGGATTGAAAAGTTTCAATGGGAATGGGAAGAATTGGGACAAAAATTGGAAAATTTTAAGGGACTTTGAAAAAATTTCAGCTGGAATTTTAGCCATTTTTTGACGTGAAATTGTAAACATGTGGCCATGGAATTTGAAAATTCTAGAGAGAATTTTAAAGCTTCACAGAATTCAACAATTTTGAGAGGAATTTGAAAAGTTTCAATGGGAATGGGAACAATTGGGACAAAATTGGAAAATTTTTAAGGGACTTTGAAAAAATTTCAACTGAATTTTAGCCATTTTTTTATGTGAAATTGTAAACATGTGCCATGGATTTTGAAAATTCTAGAGAGAATTTTAAAGCTTTAACAGAATTTCAACAATTTGAGCGGGATTTGAAAAGTTTCAATGGGAATGGGAAGAATTGGGACAAAAATTGGAAAATTTTTTAAGGGACTTTGAAAAAATTTCAACTGGAATTTTAGCCATTTTTTGACGTGAAATTGTAAACATGTGGCCATGGATTTTGAAATTCTAGAGAGAATTTAAAAGCTTCAACAGAATTTCAACAATTTTGAGAGGGATTTGAAAAGTTTCAATGGAATGGGAAGAATT